>NW_012104143.1:41460-43237 GCF_000951045.1 Mandrillus leucophaeus | reverse complement strand
TTAGAAAGTCTGGTTGGACCTAAAAGAAATAATACTGCATTTTCAATATATTTCATAATTCAAAAATTTCCTTAATCTTGATTTGTTTCTGAACAAGTGAGGTGTTTTCAAGATTTTGAGGTTTACAAACGTAGATCTTCAGGGCACGCAAAGAAATTGTTATTCATTTTAAAAATGCATATTTTTCAGATCATTCTCAAAGTAAAACTGACCACCTCTCATCTAATTAATCTCACAGATTACTTATTAGGTTCAGATACTGGGATTGTCAGCATTTGTGGTAAATGCCTCATTTTCCAAAGCAACAACTTTTGGAAACTTATCTTTAGTCCTAGGTACCATCTGCAAGTCCCCATAGCTAGGCAGATGATGTGTGAAGATGGGGGAAAAGATTTTGTAAACTGTAAAGCTCTCTGCAAACGTGTAAGGCTGTGATTCTGAAGCAAGCTGAAAAATCCTGCTCAGGGAAAGCATGAAAATGGAGAAGAGATCTTAAATATTTTAGTGTCAAGGAAATCTTCAGTTGTCTGGTGAAGCCTAGGGATCTCATCTCAGAGAAAGTAGGTTTTTACTATGCGTAAAGTAAAATGCATCGTAACTCAGAAAAAAACTAATTATATTGAACTACAGTTATCACAATATTTTTTTAAGTTGTGATATAATATATGAGATTCTTTTAAAAATTTATCATTAAAAATATCTAAAACAATTTATCACAGAAAATATCCAACATAAACAGAATAAACAGAATAGTATAATGAACCCACGTACCCATTTCCCACCTTCCACAATCATCAATATCCTGCCACTCTTTAAGGTATTGAAATCTCCAATATATACAAAACTTACATTTACAGTACAAATTTGCCCTAGTGTTCTAGTGCAGTAACTGTTAAGAAACCTTTAGAAGATCTGCTATAACAAACAGATTTTGATGGAAAAAAAAGCATTGAAATTGGCATATCAATATTGTTGATGATTGAACAACTATAAAGTGCTCTAAAAAAAGTGTTTAAACATGGCCTTGCAATGTATTTATATATTCCTGAAACTTGCTGAAAACACCAATTGCCCTTTTCTCATTGTCTTCAATGTAGGAAAAATTTCCATGCGAGTCCACGGTTCTGAACTGAACAATTTTGACAAATGGATATGGTTCTGTAACTCACACTTCTAAAGAAATGGGAAATCTTTCACTTGCCCCAGAAGACTGCTTGTTTCCTTTCTTGCCAAGTGTGCTCCCTCATTAATTTACTAAATAACAAGAACTAATGGTGTGTCTGAAAGTAGTGTGAATTTGAAGAAGTTATGAGCATTAATACTATTTTGAGATGTCTCCAGCCACTGTAAAGCAGTATCGACTTTTTGTTACCTGTTGATAACAAAATCACAGGTAAATGCTACCACCACTGGTGTTTGTTGCTTAAATTTATCACATGTGCCAGGTAAACTGCTGAGCACTTTGCATATATTTAACTCTGGAAATTATTGATAACTATGTGCACCAATCCCCATTTTTAAAAAATGTGAAACTGGGGTCAAATTAAGTAATAAGCCCCAGCTCATCGAGCTCATGGGCAGTGCTGCTATTAGGATAGAAATCTAAGAAAGAATTTAGAACACCTGGACTCTGATTTGGACTCGGTTACTAGCTATGTGATCACAGTGAGATTTTTTTTTTAATACTTTAAGTTCTAGGGTACATGTGCACAACGTGCAGGTTTGTTACATATGTATATATGTGCCATGTTGGTGTGCTGCACCCATTAACTCGTCA
>NW_012104143.1:27305-36202 GCF_000951045.1 Mandrillus leucophaeus | reverse complement strand
GAAAAAAAAACATTTTTATGCAAACAGAAAGTTCACCTGCAATTGAGGGCAAAAGTTCACAGCTCACACTTCACCTCCTCTCAGCTCTGTTCACCCAGCCTAGACTCTAAGAAGAATACCATGTCTTTCTCCCTGCGCCTCCCAAGGCACCCAGCATTTCCAGGAGTCCCACGCCAGGTGTTTCATGCTTTCACAAGGCTTCTCTTCCTTTTAAACCTGTTGCCACAGGAATAGAGCTTCCGTACTCGCAGTACTGGCAACAGACCGGCAGAAAGAATAAAGAGGGGAGAAATTCACCCTCCCGTATTCTCGCTGGGAAATTACCCTTAGCCTTTGATATATTAAAATTGAAGAGCTGTAAATGCCAGTTGTCATGGCGACGTTTTGCATGCCGTCCTGCGATTGGTGGCGTAAGTTCACTTTCCTTTGGGTGTTGCAGCCTAATTAACTGTTATTTTTGTCAGTGTGGAGGAACAGCCCACACTTGGGGTTTTTGGCGGTGATTGCAGCCCCTACAGACTCAGTTAATTTTCACAGACTACAAAGAGAGAAATGGCTAGGCCCCAATCAAATTTACAGTCTCAGAAAAGTTGCCAATGTTTAAGTAAGAGTCAAAGAAAATGTTAGAGTACTCCTCAACTTCTCTTTGGCAATTTCAGGGTCTCTAGCAATCGCAAAACTTATTGGGGTTGGACTGGGGATAAAATAAGCAGTAGGGCAGGGCAGGGCACGGTGGCTCTCGCCTGTAATCCCAGCACTTGGGCGGCCGAGGTGGGCGGATCACAAGGTCAGAAGTTTGAGATCAGCCTGACCAACACGGTGAAACCCTGTCTCTACTAAAAATACAAAAATTAGCCAGGCGTGGTGGTGAGTGCCTATAGTCCCAGGTATTCAGGAGGCTGAGGCAAGAGAATCGCTTGAACCCGGGAGGCGGAGGTTGCAGTGAGCCGAGATCACGCCACTGCATTCCAGCCTGGGCGATAGAGTCAGACTCTGTATCAAAACAAATAAATAAAATAAAATAAGCAGTGTTTAACTCAAACCCAGACTCCATCCTTTGTTCCTGGTTCCAGCTACCTCTGCCTCTCCCACCAGACATGTGAACACTTGTGAGTCTGTCCTCGCTGGAATGTTTAGCGTTGCACTGCCATCTCCTAGATGTGGGTACTGCACACTAACAGTATTCAAGCAAGGCTAGCAGGGACATGTGAAGGCCATTTATTTGATCGAGTTCTCTATCTCCGCACCCAAAGATGACATAATTATGCCAGCCCACTTGGTAGATCCAGCCAATTCCCTAAAGACCTCCAGGAAAGGAATTCCGTGTTGCCACAAGCCTGAAAACCAACAAGCTATCTTTCCGCAATTCAAACCAATTTGCTTGCAATTTTGATTCTTAGATGGTCTGAAGTTAACCTTGTATTATAATACAAATTGTTCAACTCAAATTCTTTCTCAATTTTTTGTAACTATCTGTCACGTGTTTTTGAGAACTGAAGGACTCCTTCTCTCTAGGAAAGACAGCAGCAGATTTTGGTTTGCTAATTATTTGGGTTTCATTTTTATGACTAAGCTAAGCCCTTCCTGAGGGACTGGTAGTGAGTTGGTGTGTGTGTGTGCGCGCATGCACGTGTGCATGTGCGTGCGTGTGCGTGCATGTGCGTGCGTGTACGTATGTGCACGTGTGCGTGCATGCATGCGTGCGCGTGTGTGCACTGCCTGTTGAGGGCTCAAGAACATAGAGGATATGGTAGAAATTTGAAGTTAATTTAAAGAGAGGGGAAAAGTAGAAAAAACACTGGATGAAGACCCTAGATGCTTTGAACCTAAACCCAAAAAGCTATCTTCAGAGGAATCGTGGGCACTGTAAAATCCCTCTTTATCACTCTGCTTCTTTGTGTACCCTTCTTTCACTTGAAGATTTACCCACTTTGTGGCAGAAGCTTTAAACTTTCTTTCCTAGAAGCTTTTGCAGAGAGCAGAGGCGCGTGGCATAGGGTCCACCATTTAGTCATATCTGTGTGAGACTGCTCCTCTAGTTCCCACACGGAATCTATCCCAGAGAGAGGAGCAGTAGGAATGTCCAGCTTCCAGAGATGACAAAGGCAGAGATCCTTGCAACAGCGTCCCATACCCAGTGCTGGTTCCCGGAATGCAGTTCCTGGCCCAAGGTCTGAATAGTGGGAATTCCACCAGCACAGGGCTTCAGCGATGTTCCTGAATCCATGGCCTCTAAGCCAGGTTTCTCTGGAGATTATCTGAGTGTCTGCAACAAATATCCTTTACTAAGAACGTGTGTGTGTGTGTGTGTGTGTGTACAAGCATGTATGTGTGTGTATGAGAGAGCGGTTACCAGTGGTTATGGTTTTAAGTAGATGAAACCGACCCAAGGAGTTCCCTAGAGACAGAATACACAACAGTTCCCTCATGAACCAGGTCCCAGCTCTTACCCAAGACACCACGTTTGGGATTATTTTTGACTTCATAACCAACCGCATGTTACTCTGCCACCATGGCTCAAACTAACAGTTAAGCTGAATTTGGTGAAGCCCTGCTTCTTGGAGATAAGGATTTTCTGGTGTTCCTGGAACTTGACTTTGGCCTTGAGTTGGGTTCGATTATATGCCCCTTGCCCCAGACTCGCTGACTTGGCTGATTGGACCCGAACCTTTCCCAGCACCCTGCATGTCTGTCTGTGTCTATCATCTCCTGCATCAGGCAGATTCTGTTGATGTGGATGGTGCAAGAGGAGTGGAATGCACTCAGATGGGGATGCCCTGCCATCATACTTTGCCCGTTGTGAGTAACTTGAGTATAGACAACTTCCAGCTTCAGAGGAGAGCTGCCCATGTGTGTCAGCCACACACAGGCCCACAGACAGAACAGACCCCCATCTGCTGTCTTCCAGCTGAGATCTAAGATGCAGCAGATGACTTGCCGGCAAGGTGAACTTGGGTCTTCCTTTTTGTGTTTTTCTCTTTTTTTTTGAGATGGAGTTTCGCTGTTGTTGTGCTGGCTGGAGTGCAATGGCACAATCTCGCTCACTGCAACCTCTGCCTCCCGGGTTCAAGTGATTCTCTTATCTCAGCCTCTCGAGTAGCTGGGGTTATAGGCGCCCACCACCACTATGCCCAGCTAATTTTTGTACTTTTAGTACGGACAGGATTTCACCGTGGTGGCCAGGCTGGTCTCGACCTCCTGACCTCAGGTGATCCACCCGCCTCAACCTCCCAAAGTGCTGGGATTACAGGCATGAGTCACCGTATCCAGCCTGGGACTTGGGTCTTCTTAAAACGTCAGTAGCATTGGGGTAATAGGCTTTGTGGTAGCCCAAAGGGAAGCTGTAAGAAACTCATTTCCTCATTAAACTAGCCAGTGATTACTGTCGCTGCCAACTAATGCAGAAGGGCTTAGCTGCCTTTTTTTGTAAATAAAATTTTATTGAAACACATGCTCATTCATTTACATTGTGTGTATAGCTGCTTTTGTATGACAACTCAAGAGTTGTGTAGGGAGCCTAAAATATTTACTTTCAGACTTTGTATTAGTCTGTTTTGCATTGCTATAAAGGAATACCTGAGGCTGGGCAATTTATTAAGAAAAGAGGTGTATTTGGCTCATGGTTCTGCAGGCTGTACAAGAAGCCTGGCACCAGCATCTGCTTCTTGTGAGGCCTCAGGAAGCTTTTACCATGGAGGAAGGCAAAGAGGAAACAGGCAAGTCACATGGTGACACAGAGAACAAGAGAGGGAGAGGAGGCGTGCCATGCTCTTTTTAACCATCAGATCTTAATGAACTGATAGAGTTAGAACTCACTCAATGCTGGGACTACACCAAGCCATTCATGAGGGACCCCTATGCCCAGAACACCTCCCACCAGGCCCCACCTCCAACACTGGGGATCGTATTTCAAAACGAGGAGACAAATATCCAAACTACACCAGGCTCTTTACAGAAAGTTTGTTGACCGCTGGTCTAGGGCATTGCTACTCAACGTGTGATCCCAGGCACAGCAGCAGCAGCACACGGAAGCTTATCAGAAGTGCAATGGGTCACACTCCATCCCAGATGTACTCAATCAGAATCTCTTTGGGGAGTGGGGCTGAGAAGCGTGTGCATTAACAAGCTCTCTAGGTGATACGTAAGCACACTCATGTTTGAGAAGCCCTGGGCCAGATGTCCTTCATACTGTATGGGAATCTGTCAGCTTAGAGAAAACATGATGTTTCTAGGTTTTGCCTGAAACTACCCAAAACAAATCTAGGTCTTGCTTCCCTGACGGTCCCCAAGGGACCTGAAGGTGCTTCTTATTCTTAGAGGGACTTTTCATTCTCCCTGATAAAAAGACTCTTCCCACAAAGGTTCTCTATCCATCCCTCCATCACTTTAATCTGGTCTCCTAAGATAGATACTTTAGTTTATCAGTGTTCCTCTCACTGGTGTTGCCTCAACTCTAAACCATAAAATACTTTTGCAGGACCGCCGTTACGGCACTGTCATGTGGTAAGTAGCAGAGTGCTTAACTACTGGGACCTTGGAATCAGATGGGTGGATTTATACCCTGGTCTTGCCCTGTTAGAGGCATGTGACCTTGGCCAAGTTACTTAATCTCTTCCAGCCTATAAAAGGAGCATAATAATAACATGGGGCCGTTATGAGAGTTAAATGAGATAATGCACAAGCATCTAGCTCTTGTTCAAAGAGTGTTATTATTATTAACCAGTGGCCCACCACAAACATTGAGCCTGTTTAGTTACAGCTTTGTCAGAGCCAAAAAGGATGCAGTAAATGGTCGGCTGCGTTTGTACACCAGCCTTGTGTATGGTCATACCATCATGAAGGACATCATCAGTTCTCCATGTGCCCTGAAGGCTGTTACTATGACTTAAGTTTTCACTCATAATTACCTTTCCCTGGTTTTCATTCAGCATTTCAGTTCCATTTGACAGCTCAACAATTATTAAGTGCCTACTGTGTGTCAGACACCACACCAAGCACCAGGTAGAGGTAACCAGAGAACTTTATTCTTGAGACTATCTCAGTGTAGAGCAATGGTTAGAAAAGGGGCCTTTGTTAAAACAACAACAGGTCGGGTGCGGTGGCTCACGCCTATAATCCCAGCACTTTGGTAGGCCGAGGTGCGTCGATCACCTGAGGTCAGGAGTTCCAGACCAGCCTGGCCCATATGGTGAAATCCCGTCTTTCCTAAAAGTACAAAAATTAGCCAGGCATTGTGGCAGTCGCCTGTAATCCCAACTACTTGGGAGGCTGAGACAGGAGAATTGCTTGAACCCAGGAGGCGGAGGTTGCAGTGAGTGGAGATCGCACCACTGCACTCCAGCCTGGGGGACAAAGTGAGACTCCACCTCAAAAAAAAAAAAAAAAAAAGAACCAACAAGGTCTTATGGAAAAATGCATAAATGGGTGATGAATGACAGAACGCTCTGGTGGAAACCGGGAGAGAGTGTGAGCTCTACCCATTGAGCTTCCTTCTGAACCCCAACCTCCATTCTTTGCAGAGAATCCTAAGAAATCCTCCCACAGCCCTAAGTATCTGCAGGACAAAAGTGGAAGACCACCACTGGTCTGCAGGGTATGGGATATGGGAATAAGACAGGACACAGGACTGTTTTCTGGGTTTTTTTGTTGTTTTTTTAGACAGAGTCTTGCTCTGTTGCCCAGGCTGGAGTACAGTGGTGCTATCTTGGCTCACTGCAACCTCTGCCTCCCGGGTTCAGACGATTCTCCTGCCTCAGCCTCCTCGGTAGCTGGGATTACAGATGCCCGCCACCAAGAACTGGGCTTTTAAAGCATTTCTTCCTACGTGTTCTCTCTCGAGTTGAACAGAACCCTTTAGGATTCTTCTACAATTCTGTGTTTCTGTTTGTGAGCAAACTTACCTGAAAGGATTCTTTTGTATTTCCCTCCTTTTAATTTTTTAGAGACAGAGTCTTGCTCTGTCATCCAGGCTAGGGCACAGTGGCACAATCACAGCTCACTTCAGGCTTTAACTCCTGAAGACAAATAATCCTCCTGCCTCAGTCTCTCCAGTAGCTGGGACTACAAGTACCACCACATCTGGCTTTTTTTTTTTTTTTTTTTAGAGATGGGGTCTCACTATATTGCTCAGGCTGGTCTCAAACTCCTGGCCTCCGAAAGTACTGGGATTACAGGTGTAAGGCCACCTGGCCTGTTTCTCTCTTCTCTTCCATTCCCTTCTACGTCTCTTCCTGATACATTCTCCTACAATCCCAGAGCCCAGAGGAGCTGAGAGGCAGGGTAGCTTCACAAGTCCAGTGGGTATTTGTTGGGGTCATCTCTTCCCACTTCTGCTCACAACACCTTAGTCATCCTGAGAAATACTGAGATCTCTCTCCTACTCTCAGACTACCATTTTCAGGCGGTGATAACTTCATTCACAGCTCCAGCAAGGGGCATGTGACTACCTGGCCAATCAGAGCACCCCATTTCCCCACATCCCCTGCCTCGGCTCAGTGATTGGTTTAGTTATGGGGAGGTCCTCCAATCAGAGATGGGACTATCGGGAGATAAGCAGAAGCTTTTCTGCAGGGCTGGAGTGGTGAGGGTGCAAGCCTGGCTCTCCCAGAGCATGGTGCAGAAGGGATCCAGGTCCCGGACAAGCACATCCTCCAGGCTTTGTCAGCACCTCATCCCACAGGGTGGGAGGCAGCTGAAGGAAGCCAGGGAACCTGACTGTCCAGTTCCAAGCAAGGTCCTTCACCAGGGTTCCACTTGATCAATATTTGTACAAACATTCTTAAAAAGACATGCCTCCTCAGCATTAAATATATATAGTTTAGGAATGACGGGAGCGGCCTCTGAAGTCAAGCAGAACTGGTTTCCACTACTCCCGCTTCTGCCATCACAGGCTCTGTGAATTCAGGCAAGTCACTTTATGTCTTAGAACCTCAGTTTTCTCATCAGCAAATCAGGGTAGCATTTTTGTCATAGGTTGTTGTGAGAATGTAATGAGGTCATGAAAGTAATGTGCTTTACCACAATACCTGGTACTTAGTAAACATTTTAAAATACATTATTAGCTAAGAAAGAAAAGAAATAGAGAAGAGGAGATGAGAGAGAAAGACAGAGAGAGAGAGATCAAAAGCAGATATCCAGGTTCTAGTAGAGTACGAATCTTCCACAGGCTTTGGGTGAATGCTGTGGTACGTAGGAGAATGTGGAGTCAGTTTATTCTAGCATTTAGAAAGAAAAGGGATTGGGAGATGGGGGACAGTGATGACAGAAATACAGAACTTTAAGAAATGGCTTAAGACCCAGTCTTAAAAGAGCTGCCACTCCTTGACAGTAGCCATTTTACGCTTGACTGTCAGCTTTGACAAGCTGGAAGCGGCCAGTCTTTGCAGCCAGGCAGACAGTGTTGCTATCATATTATCATGCTATAAATTAGCATTTCAACATGAAACCGGTATTGAAATGCAGCTCAAATCAATTCTGCGACTCCCTCTTCAGCCTTGCCTTGCAGTGACTGCCCTCTGATTCTTATTGAGCGACCAATGAACCCGACTGGCCTACACTCCATTTTTGTTGTCAGCAGGAGAAAAAAACAGGGAGGATTCTGTTGATGCCCAAATAATAACTCAAAACAATGGTATTGCTTTGTGCCAGTGCCTGGTTTTTTGTTGTTGCCGCTGTTGTTTTATTCTTGGTCATTATTATTGGCTTCTATAGTAGACTCAAACGGTGTTTGAAATCTCACCCCCTTTTATTTCTCCTCTGCTTTGAAGGGAACCGCTATGCACAGCCCACCAGTGGGAGACCCCTCCTTCCCCTATCATTTTATGCTACATTACAACAGAAGTTGCATGACTCCAAAGGATGTTTTGACTTTAAAGTTCTTGTGATCTATTTGTGCAATACACATGTTAAATTAGAAATTCATTTGTCACTCCCAGATAATAATGTTCAGAATGGCGCTTCCTGCATGAATCATTATCTTCGGCCTGGAGTTGTTCTAATTATGAATATGCATGAACCCATAGAGGGGGGAAGAGAGATTTGCACAACCTGTTTTGTGGAGAAGCTTCAGATGGTTCGGCTTAATGTTCTGAGTTTGGGCTTCCAGAGCCAAGCCTAGCGTCTGCCTCACCACCCACAGCGCCTCCAGTCTTCCCAGAACACCTGCTTTCTGTTGACAGCAAGTGCCTTATGACAGCAGGGAGCCCACTCAGTCAGAGACAAGCCACTGCTTGTCCATTCATGAGATGTAAGGTAGACTCTGGGATGTAGGAGAGGGTCAGGAGGCAGTGGAAATGGAAGTGGCCTCACAGTGTCCTTCAGAAATTCCAGCTGGAGAACTGAGAAACCATGTGGAGATGCCTGCTGGCTCTGCCTTCAGGAAGCAAGAATTAGAATAAGCAGTCTAAAGAGTGATTAATTTCAAAGAGACAAATGTATAAGTTGGCTGTGGTTATGGTGAGAGAAGAAGGCTATCCCCCTATGAGTGGGTGAATGTCAAAGGAAAGGTGGGAATGTGTCACTGTAACCAGAGCTTCCCAGGAGTTCCATGACAGCTTGGCCACACCTGGATGATGTCATGGCCGTAGGTCCCTTTTACAAAACATAGGGTCCAGTCTCTAAGGCAGAATTTGTTTCCTGCTGTAAAGAATGATTCTTCAGAATATCTCATTCTCTTTGGATGGGTTTCATATTAGATCAAGGTATCCAGATGCTAACGCTCTGCTGTAGCCCTCTGCCACAAGATCATATTTGTTTATCAGGTACTCTGATCCAGGCACAGTGCCAGATATAAGTACTCAAAGAAGATGATGTTCTTACAATATATGTATGCCTCCCCTCCCCAATCAGAGAATCTATTGCTTTGGGAAGGATTAGGATAGTTATGGCAGAAACACAAA
>NW_012104143.1:15532-18375 GCF_000951045.1 Mandrillus leucophaeus | reverse complement strand
GCAACATGCATCACTACACTGGGGAAGGCTATAGGTGTCATGTTTGGCATCATGACGGTCTTTACTACATGTACTGGCCTGGAATGTTCTATTTTGTGTTTTTCCATGGCAAGCCCTGGAGTGGCACTTGATCTAACTGGAGAGAGAAATGAAGAGAGATTATTAGAGTCCAAGATGGGAAGAAGGCCATCAGAAATACTATAAAACTATAAAATGTCCTGGGGGTTCAAAGGGAGCACATAGAAGGAAAAACTCCATTTGCCAGGTGAAAATTGGGTTTCAAGACAGAAGGAGCATTCTTTTCCTGTTTTTTTTTTTTTTTTTTTTTTTTCAGATGAAGTTTCATCCTTGTTGCCCAGGCTGGATTGCAATAGCACAGTCTTGGCTCACTGCAACCTCCGCCTCCCTGGTTCAAGCAATTTTCCTGCCTCAGCCTCCCGAATAACTGGAATTATAGGCATGTGCCACCATACCCAGCTAATTTTGTATTTTTAGTAGAGATGGGTTTCATTATGTTAGTCAGGCTGGTCTTGAACTCCTGACCTCAAGTGATCTGCCTGCCTCGGCCTCCCAAAGTGCTGGGATTACAGGCGTGAGCCACCATGCCTGGCTCACGTTTGTTTGTTAGAAATGCAGAATCTCACATCTAACCCTAGATGTGCTGAATCGGAACCTTCATCTTAATCAGTTCCCCAGGTGATATGGCAAAACAAAAATGAGACTGGAAATCTACCATGAGGTAAAGAGCCTGGTGCTCTTGGGCCCCTAAAAAGCTTCCATACCCCAGACCAAAGCAGCTGAAAAGCCACTGAGCCATGCTGCCAGAGCCCAAGCTTATCACAACCTTTTCAGGACATAATCAAACTAAGAGTCCCCTGAGGCACCAATGCACAAACTATAGAAATCAGATTTTCCTCTAAACCAAACCTTACAAAGTGTTTAAAATAGACTTAGAAATGCCAGAGAATCCCAGCTGCTAAGAAAAATGATAAAATACCAAGCCAAAGAGGAAGCTGTCAAAGAAGGAATGAGATCTAAAATAGACACATTCAAGACCAAGAGACAGAAAGAGATTGAGGGATAGGGAACAGAAGAGACAGCCAAGGCAGGTGGATCGCTTGAGCTCAGGAGTTTGAGACCAGCCTGGGCAACATGGTGAAACCCTGTTCCTACAAAAACAGAAAAAAATTAGCCAGGTGTGGTGGTGCACACCTGTGGTCCCAGCTACTCAGGAGGCTGAGATAGGAAGACTGCTTGAGCCTGAGAGGCAGAGGTTGCAGTGAACGGAGATTTTGCCACTGCACTCTAGCATGAGCAACAGAGCCAGAGCCTGTCTCCAAAAAAAAAAAAAAAAAATCACTCTCCATTTCCATGCCAATGCTCCATTTCCATGCCAATGGAAGACATCACCAATCAATCAGAGCATTCTTTCCTACTAATCCCAAATGTGACCTCAGAATCTTTTTAAACACCGGTACAACATAGACTGGGTTTTAACACCAATGTAGCAGACTCTGCCACTCAGAGTTGGCTTACTGATTTCCATCATGCAGACCCCAAAACAAACTAGTAAAACTGATTATCTTGGGTAAAAGCAATATTTTTACACACTATATGAATTTATGAACAGGTCCCTAGGGGAGTGATGCCAGCAATATGGCAGAATAGAACTTTCTGGTTCTCATCCCCTCACAGAAACATCAGTTTAAACAACAATCTATGCATAAAAATACCTTCACGAGAACTAAGGGATTCAAGTGAGAGATTACAGCACCTAGGTGTAGCTTAGAAATAAGAAAAAAATGCACTGAAGAAGGTAATACGGACAGTTTCACATTAACATACCACCCCTTCCCAACCCCAGGCAGCAGAGCACAGAGACGTGTGCTCCCTATGGGGGAAGGAGAGTGAAGTGAACATGTGAATTCACCACAGACCCAAGCATCAGGCCTGTGCCAGTAAAACCTGCCACCAAGTCAGCCCCATGGCCTTGAGCCCCAGGCCAGTACTCACAGGTCAAGCCTCCAGGCCCACCCCAGTACCAGGTCAGCCCCCATAATCCCAAGGATCTAGGCCTACCCTGGCAGACTCAGGCTCCAGGCTTGCCACAGCCTGGGGACCAATCCCTAGTACCAGAGAATCTCCTACAGTTCCAAGCTCTAGGATGACTCCCACAGGCCCAGGACTCAGGCCTGCCCCTGTAGACTCAGCCTCCAGGCCTACCTCAGCACAATGTTGGTTCCCACAGCCCAAGCACCAGGCCAACACCTGTAGGCCCAGCCTCCAGGCTGACCACTCCAGATCTAGGCTCTTAGCCCGCCTGGCACTAGGCTAGCACCTTATAAATCTAACCTCTGTGACTGCTCTTAATGGCCCAGGACCCAGGCTCACCACTGTGGGCTCAGCCTCCAGGCCCATCCCAGGCTCCAGGCTTGTCTCCAGAGCCCCAGGCTCCAACAGACTCAAGGTTCAGACCCACTCCAAGAGACATCAGTGCTCCCAGCCCACCTGAGGATTCCAGCAGCAGGCAACCCATGAACCCTGCCAGATGGCCTGCCCAGAGTCTCTAAACAGGCTAACTAGTAAAGTGCTTTCTCTGCCAAAGCCTGTCTTTAAACACTGAAAGTGGTGTCTACTTCTTCAAATGTACAGCTACTAATGCAAGACCACAGGATTATGTGTAATCAGGGAAACATACCATCACCAGAGAAACAAAATAAAGGACTAGTAGTCAACCCTAAAGAAATGAAGATCTCCAAATTGCCTGACAAACAATAAAAAATAATCATCTTAAAGAAGCTTAGTGAGCTACAGAAGAACACAAATAGACAACTACATCAAAT
>NW_012104143.1:13433-15197 GCF_000951045.1 Mandrillus leucophaeus | reverse complement strand
AACATGGCGAAACCCCGTCTCTACTGAAAATACAAAAAAATTAGCTAGGTATGGTGGCACGTGCCTGTAGTCCCAGCTACTCAGGAGGCTGAGGCACAAGAATTGCTTGAACCTAGGAGGCGGAGGTTGCAGTGAGCCAAGATCACACCATTGCACTCCAGCCTGGGTGACAGAGTAAGACTCCATTAAAAAAAAAACAAAAACGACATTTTGAGAAAGCAAGACGAAGATACTGCCGGGTCCCTCAACCTGAAGTTGGAAACCCCAAATGGTATGACAGGAAGCTGGAATCCAAAAAGAAACTCCTTGCAACATTCCCCAAGCTGGTATGGAATGGCACTGGTCAGACAGCCATGACTGAGGGACCTCACTGAGTCCCACCTGCTACAGCCTGGTACAGAAAGCCAGGGATGTCACATACAGTCACACAGGATATGTCCTGTACAACCCTGGACTCCACCACAAAGACCAAAGGCCAGCAAATTTTTCTGCAAAGGGCCAGATAGTAAATATTTTAGCCATGCAGGCTATATAAACTTTGTCACCACGATCCACTCTGCCACTGTACTGCAAAAGCAGTCATAGACAATATGTAACTGAGTGGGTGTAGTTCTGTTCCAATAAAACTTTATTTACAAAATCATGAGACAAGCAACATTTGGGCCAATGTTTGCCAACCCCAGACATACATTAGGATGTTACGGTGTCTCCCCAACATAGCCATCCTGCAGAAACACCTAACAAGATTCCCTGCCTCCTTCCTTTTAGAGGGGCTCAGAATTTCTGAGATAATTGATAGAGCAGAAGAGGCCTGGCTTAGGGTGAGGAGATCACAGAGTGAGGCAACCTTAGGACCAGAGCCAATGGCAGAGATCTATAATGTCAGTAGGGGCTGTCAGTAACATGCTCAAAAAATATCAGGAAGGAGCAGTTTCTCTGCAGTGGACACCAGTGCAGAACAATCAGGGTCAAGTTGACACTCAGAATTCTGCAGCAGAGGCCAGAAAGGACAATGTCCAGCACACGGACAGAAACAAACCGTTTTACGAGCTCAGATGTCACCTTCAAGACACAAAGGAGAAAGAGACCTAGAGAAGGGAAATAATCCTGGGAAAGAATTCATTTGATTCTTTGCCAAGACTGAATTTACGATGGAAAAAATTATGTAAAACCAGTTTCTCTTGTATGTCTGTCCCAGGCATCAGCAGGAATGGAAACTTAGGGCAAGACAAGATCCGTGATGGAAAATTAAAGAAGTCACACAGACCCCTGGTTCATCTGACGTCTAGTGAGGATATTCCAAATCTCCTACATGTCGGGGCTAGTCTAGGGCTTCAGGGGATCCCAGTGCAGTGCATTCCTGCCAGGAAAGGCTGGAATTCTGGCCTGTTTGTGCAAGGCCAATGCTTTTTTATAAAAAGTTTTTATTGTGGTAAAAATATCCCACAAACTGTACCACATCCTACAAGCTGTAGGATAGAGATGATATAGAAGAAGGATATAGGTCCTCTCTTTATCCTGTGGGAGGCCACAGGGGAAAACCAGAAGGGAGAGGAAAAAAAACATATAAAATATAGTTTACCAGCATAACCATTGAAGTGTATGGTTTAGCAACATTAAATACCTTAATAGGCTAGGCATGGTGACTCAGGCCTGTAATCCCAGAACTTTGGGAGGCCAAGGCTTGAGCCCAGGAGTTCAAGACCAGCCTGGTCAACATGGCGAAACCCCATCACTACTAAAAATACAACAATTATCCAGGCA
>NW_012104143.1:0-7663 GCF_000951045.1 Mandrillus leucophaeus | reverse complement strand
GAATGAGATCTAAAATAGACACATTCAAGACCAAGAGACAGAAAGAGATTGAGGGATAGGGAACAGAAGAGACAGCCAAGGCAGGTGGATCGCTTGAGCTCAGGAGTTTGAGACCAGCCTGGGCAACATGGTGAAACCCTGTTCCTACAAAAACAGAAAAAAATTAGCCAGGTGTGGTGGTGCACACCTGTGGTCCCAGCTACTCAGGAGGCTGAGATAGGAAGACTGCTTGAGCCTGAGAGGCAGAGGTTGCAGTGAACGGAGATTTTGCCACTGCACTCTAGCATGAGCAACAGAGCCAGAGCCTGTCTCCAAAAAAAAAAAAAAAAATCACTCTCCATTTCCATGCCAATGCTCCATTTCCATGCCAATGGAAGACATCACCAATCAATCAGAGCATTCTTTCCTACTAATCCCAAATGTGACCTCAGAATCTTTTTAAACACCGGTACAACATAGACTGGGTTTTAACACCAATGTAGCAGACTCTGCCACTCAGAGTTGGCTTACTGATTTCCATCATGCAGACCCCAAAACAAACTAGTAAAACTGATTATCTTGGGTAAAAGCAATATTTTTACACACTATATGAATTTATGAACAGGTCCCTAGGGGAGTGATGCCAGCAATATGGCAGAATAGAACTTTCTGGTTCTCATCCCCTCACAGAAACATCAGTTTAAACAACAATCTATGCATAAAAATACCTTCACGAGAACTAAGGGATTCAAGTGAGAGATTACAGCACCTAGGTGTAGCTTAGAAATAAGAAAAAAATGCACTGAAGAAGGTAATACGGACAGTTTCACATTAACATACCACCCCTTCCCAACCCCAGGCAGCAGAGCACAGAGACGTGTGCTCCCTATGGGGGAAGGAGAGTGAAGTGAACATGTGAATTCACCACAGACCCAAGCATCAGGCCTGTGCCAGTAAAACCTGCCACCAAGTCAGCCCCATGGCCTTGAGCCCCAGGCCAGTACTCACAGGTCAAGCCTCCAGGCCCACCCCAGTACCAGGTCAGCCCCCATAATCCCAAGGATCTAGGCCTACCCTGGCAGACTCAGGCTCCAGGCTTGCCACAGCCTGGGGACCAATCCCTAGTACCAGAGAATCTCCTACAGTTCCAAGCTCTAGGATGACTCCCACAGGCCCAGGACTCAGGCCTGCCCCTGTAGACTCAGCCTCCAGGCCTACCTCAGCACAATGTTGGTTCCCACAGCCCAAGCACCAGGCCAACACCTGTAGGCCCAGCCTCCAGGCTGACCACTCCAGATCTAGGCTCTTAGCCCGCCTGGCACTAGGCTAGCACCTTATAAATCTAACCTCTGTGACTGCTCTTAATGGCCCAGGACCCAGGCTCACCACTGTGGGCTCAGCCTCCAGGCCCATCCCAGGCTCCAGGCTTGTCTCCAGAGCCCCCGGCTCCAACAGACTCAAGGTTCAGACCCACTCCAAGAGACATCAGTGCTCCCAGCCCACCTGAGGATTCCAGCAGCAGGCAACCCATGAACCCTGCCAGATGGCCTGCCCAGAGTTTCTAAACAGGCTAACCAGTAAAGTGCTTTCTCTGCCAAAGCCTGTCTTTAAACACTGAAAGTGGTGTCTACTTCTTCAAATGTACAGCTACTAATGCAAGACCACAGGATTATGTGTAATCAGGGAAACATACCATCACCAGAGAAACAAAATAAAGGACTAGTAGTCAACCCTAAAGAAATGAAGATCTCCAAATTGCCTGACAAACAATAAAAAATAATCATCTTAAAGAAGCTTAGTGAGCTACAGAAGAACACAAATAGACAACTACATCAAATCGTGAAAATAATTCATGAACAAAGTGAGAAGTTCAGTAAAGAGATACAAACTGATAAAAAGAACCAAACAAAAATTTTTGAGTAAGAACACAATGATTGAACTGAAAAATTTCAGAGAGCTTCAACATCCACTTGGTTAAGCAGAAGAAGAATTAGCTCAAAGACAGGTCCTTTGGAATTACCCAGCTAAGGGGACAAAAATAATGAAAATGAGGGAAAATGAGGAAGAAAACCTGCAGGACTATGGACACCATTAAGTGAACCAATATATGCATGATGAGAGTTTCAGAAGGAGCAAAAAACAAACAAAAAAAAAATGGCAAAGAGCTAATTTGAATAAATAATGACAGAAAACTTCCTATATTTGGATGAAGAGGAAGATGAACATCCAGATCCATGAAGCCCAAAGAACTCCAAGTAGGTTCACTATAAAGATATGTTCATTGAGACACATTATAATCAAATTCTCCAAAGTCAAAGTCAAAGACAAAGAGACAATTTGTAAGCAGCAAGAGAAAAGCAACTGATCACATACAAGGGCACCTCCCTAAAACTTTGAGGATACTCGTCAGCAGAAATCTTGCAGACAAGGAGAGAATGAGATGGTATTACCCAAAGTGCTGAAAGAAGAAAAAGAACTATTGACCAAGAATATATACCCAGCAAAGTCATCATTCCGAAATGAAGGCAAGATAAAGACTTTCCCAGACAAACAAAAGCTGTGAGGACTCAGCACCACTAGATCTACCTTACAAAAAAACCCTAAAAGAAGTTCTTCAAGTTGAAAGAAAAGGATGTTAACAATATGAAAACATACGAAAGTATAAAATTCACTGTAAAGCTAAGAATATAGTCAAATTTAGAATAAAACTGTAACGTGGTCCATAAATAATTTCTGACTCTGCTATAAAAGTTAAAAGACACAAGTATTAAAAATATAGGTACAACAGTTTGTTAATGGATACATGATACATAAAAGATGTAAATTGTGACATCAATGACACAAATGTGGGGGGAAGAGAAGTTAAACTGTAGATATTTATGTATCTATTTGAATTTAAGTTGTTATCAGCTTCAAATAGACTATTATAACTACAGGATGTTTATGTAAGCCTCATAGCAACCACAAAGAAAAAATATGTAGTGAATACACAAAAGATAAACAGAAAATAATCAAAGCATACCCCTACAAAAACAAAACAAAACAAAACAAAAACAAAAAAAAAAAACCCAGAAAGATAGCAAGAGGGGAAGGATGAGACAAAAGAAATACAAAATAGAGAACAATTAACAACATAGTTGTAGTAAGTCCTTACCTATGAATTATTACTTTAAATGTAAATGGGTTAAATTCTCTAATCAACTGACAGAGTGACTGAATGAAGTAAAAAGCTGAAACCCATCTACACACTGCCTACTAGAGATTTGCTTTAGCTTTAAGTACACATATAAGCTGAAAATTATGGGATGAAAAGAGATTCTATATGCTATAATAAATAAAATAGTAATCAAAAAAGCAGAGATATGTACATCAGGAAAAAAAAAATAGATGTTTAAGTCCAAAACTGTGATAGAGATAAAGAAGGTCATTAAATAATAATGAAAGGGTCAATTCACTTAAGAAGATATAACAATTTTAAATATATATGTGCCCAACAATGGAACACCTAAATATATAATGCAAATATTAACACAACTAAACGGAGAAGCAGACAGCAATACAAAAGTAATAGGACAGGTGGCCCCACATTCCCCATGGACATGTGAGCAGGCAGGGGGTTCTGCCCAGGGAATAGGCAGAGTCAGGGCCTCAGCCACTAGAGAGCCCAGAAATGTAGTTCTGGCAGAGTACAGCCACAGGCACGCATACCCCATCTTCCTCCAAAAGGTTCTAGCCACAGTTGACCACCAGGCCAGAAGAGAGCAGGGTCAGCCTTCCAACAGGACTGGGGCACATGTGTTCTATAAGCCTTTCTGCCCACTAGCCTTTCCCAGGACTCCTGCCTGCCTGCCCCACAGGACCATGGGCACAGCACAGGCTGCACAGCACAGCCTCCACTGCCCAGCCTGAGTGCTTTGCTCCACGTGAATACTTTCCCATCAACCTGGGAGCACTTCGAATCCACCACCACAGTTGGGCCATCCTGATGTCTCAGCCGTGGTACACAGCTTGTGAGTGTTGAGCCAAGATCTGCGGCCAGAACTTGAGTGGGAGAGGAGCCCCCACACTCAGAGCATTGAGAATGGCAAAACTTTCAAGTTAATGGGCTGGCAAGGGAGTGAGGCATACCTCCCTCTACAGGACCAGTCCAGAAATAATGTGGCCTGTTTCCCTGCCACAGCCTCTGCCCAAGGGAGCCCTGTGGCCCTGACCTGAATACCTAACAAAATAAATGTGGGTGTGGTGCCAGTGATCAGAGGTGAATCCTCAAAGGCCCAGGAGTGGATCTGGTGAGGAGGTCATCTCTCCCCACCTCCCTGGCAGAGCATGCCTGCCAATATGAGGAAATATAAAAGAGCCACATGGCTAAGACCCTACCTGCTGGCCACTACTTTTAAGCACCATCTACTGGATCATGGCTCAAACTACATCGCCAAAAATTATCTGGCTAATACCCCTGTGAAACCAAGCACAGGCATTCACCCACAAATAAAGATCCTGTACAGAGTCTTGGCCCTCTAAAAGTATCCAGAAATGAATCCAACTGAAAATACTCAACTTACAGCACAGTTGAAGGAACACCAGCCCTCCCACATCAGTGCAAGAACTCTACCAATTCAAAAAGCCAGAGTGTCCCCTTACTTCCAAATGAGCCCCCTAGCTCCTCAGCAATGCTTCTTAACAACTATTAAATGATTGAATGACAGACATATAATTCAGAATCTAGATGGCAAGGAAGCTCATCAAGATTCAGAAGCAAGTTGAAACTCAATCCAAAGAATCCAGTAAAATAATTCAAGAGCTGAAAGATAAAATAGCCATTTTAAGAAAGAACCAAACTGAACTTCTGGAAATGAAAAGCTGACTACAAGATTTTCATAATTTAGCTGGAGGCATTTATAGTAGAATAGACCAAGCTGAGGAAAGAAACTCAGAGCTCAAACACTGGTTTTTCACATTAATTCAGATAAAAATAAAGAGAAAGGACTTTTTAAAAAATAAACAAAACCTCCAAGAAATATGGTATTAGGTAAACAGACCAAACTTACAACTCATTGGCATTTCTGAGGAGAGAAAGCAACTTGAAAAATATATTCAAAGATATACTCCACAAAAAATATCTCTAGTCTCACTAGAGAGATTGATGTTCAAATTCAAGAAATACAGAGAACCCTGGCTAGATACTACACAAGATGCCCTTCCCCATGACACACAGTCATCAGAGTCACCAAGATCAATGCAAAAAAAAAAAAAATAGTTTTTTCAGGTCATGTACAAAGGGAGCCCCATCAGGCTAGCAATAGACAGACCTCTGAGCAGAAAACTTATAAGCCAGAAAATACTGGGAGCCTATTTTCAACATCCTTAAAGGAAAGATATTCCAACCAAAAATTTCGTGTCCTGCCAAACTGAGTTTCATAATCAAAGGAGACATGAAATCTTTCTCAGACAAGCAAATGCTGAGGGAATTGGTTACAACTAGACAAGCATTATAAGAGGTCCTTAAAAGAGTGCAAAATATGGAATCCAAATAATGGCACCTGCTCCTACAAAAACACTATTGTTTTAGTAGATACTTTATAGTATCTATGGGATACGCACATATCCCAACTACACAAACAAGTCCACATAACAACCAGCTGACAACACAATGACAGGATCAAAGTCTCATGTATCAATAATGGCCCTGAATGCAAATGTACTTAATGCACCACTTAAGACCTAAAGTAGCAAGCTGCATGAAAAGACAAGAGCCAACTCTCTGCTGTCTTCAAGAGACACATCTCACATAAAGGGACATAAACAGGCTTAAAGTAAAGGGACCCCCCCAAAAAAAAAAATCTACCATGGAAGTTGAAAATAAAAAGAGTGGGAGTTTCTATTCTTACATCAGATAAAACAGACTTTAAACAAACAACTATTACGAAGGACAAAGAGACAAAATCAATGTACAAATATCAGTAGCATCTACACACCAATAATGTTCAAGCTGAGTCAAATCAAAAACATAATCCCACTTATGACAGCTACACACAAAAACGGAAATCCTAGGAATACAGCTAACCAAGTGAAAGATCTCTACAAGAACTACAAAACACTGTTGAAAGAAACCAGAAATGACACAAAAAAATGGAAAACCAATCTGTGCTCATGGATTGGAAGACTCAATATTGTTAAAATGGCCATATTGCCCAAAGCAGTTTACAGATTCAATGCTATTTACACGAAACTACTGATGTTCTTTTCATGGAATTAGAAAAAAAAATTCCAAAATTCATATGGAGCCAAAAAAGAGCCTGAATAGACCAAATGACCCAAAGCAAAAAGAACAAAGCCAGAGGTATCACACTTCAAACTATTCCACAAGGCCACAGTAACCAAAACAGCATGGTACTGGTGAAAAAAAAAAAAAACAGGCACATAAACCCGTGGAACAGAATAGAGAACCTGGAAATAAAGCCACACACCTAAAACCATCTAATCTTTGACAAAGTCAACAAAAACAAGCAACAGGGCAAGGACTTCCTACTATCCAATAAATGGTACTGGGATAACTGGTTAGCTGTATGCGAATGAATGAAACTGGAACCCTACTTTTTACCGTATACAACAATTAACTCAAGATGGATTAAAGATTTAAAGGTAAGACCTCAAATTATAAAAATTCTAAAAGAAAACCTAGGGAATACCCTTCTCAATATCAGTCTTGACAAATAATTTTTGGCTAAGTCCCTGAAAGCAATTCCAACAAAAAAACCAAAGGGGGCAAGTGGGGCCTGATTAACCTAAAACGTTTCTGCCCAGCAAAAGAAACTATCAACAAAGTAAATAGACAACCTACAGCATTGGATAAAATACTAGCAAACTATGCATCTGACAAAAGTCTAATACCCAGAATCTAAAAGAACCTTAAATCAATAAGCAAAAACCAAATAACCTCATTAAAAAATAGGCAAAGGGCATGAACACTTTTCAAAAGAAGACAGAAGACTTACCAGTGTCCCATAAACATATGAAAAAATGCTCACCATTGCTAATCATCAGAGAAATGCAAATCAATACCATCTCACACGAGTCAGAAAGGCTACTATTAAAAAATCAAATAACACATGCTGGTGAGACTGTGGAGAAAAAGAAATGCTTATACACTGGTAATGAGAATATACATTGGTTCAGCTACTGTGGAAAGCAGTTTGGAGGTTTCTCAAAGAATTTAAAAACAGAGCTATCATCTGACTTAACAATGCCATTACTGGGTATATACTCAAAGAAAAATAAATCTTCCCACCAAAAAGACACATATACTCATTTCTTCATCACAGTGCTATTCACAATAGCAATGGCATGGAATCAATCTAGGTGCCCATCAATAGTGCATTGGATGAAAAAATGTGGTACATATACACCATGGAACACTACACAGCCACAAACAAGGATGAAATCATGTTCTTTGTAGCAGCGTGGATGCTTCTAGAGACCATAATCCTAACAATTAACACAGGAACAGAAAACCAAATACCACACAGTAGGAGCTAAACATTAGGTAACTATGGACATACAGATGAGAACAATAGACACTGTTGACTACTAAAGTTGGGAGGAAGAAAGGGATTGTGAGTTGAAAAACTACCTATTGTGTAGTAAGCTAGTTATCCGGGTGATAGGATCTGTCCCCTAAACCTCA
>NW_012104142.1:6526537-6529119 GCF_000951045.1 Mandrillus leucophaeus | reverse complement strand
CAGTTTGTCCTTTGCAAGAAAGGACAAACACATCACTCTTGGCAAGCACACAGACTCTTTGCTAAATTTTTATTTTAAAATTTCTTTTATTTAAAGAGTACCATTTACTGCAGGGCACAGTGGCTCACACCTGTAATCTCAGTACTTTGGGAGGCTGAGGCAAGCAGATCACCTGAGGTCAGGAGTTCGAGACCAACCTGATCAACATGGTGAACCCTCATCTCTACTAAAAATACAGAATTAGCCAGGCGTGTTGGTGGATTAATCCCAGCTACCTGGGAGGCTGAGGCAGGAGAATTACTTGAACCCAGGAGGCAGAGGTTGCAGTGAGCCGAGATCGCACCACTGCACTCCAGCCTGAATAACAGAGTGAGACTCTGTCTCTAAATAAGTAAATAAATAGTACCATTTGCTAATAATTTTTTGCCTGATTATGTCACAGTGTTTTATACCTATATATATATATATATATATGATTTTTTTGTTTTTGGTTTTTTTTAGACAGAGTCTTGCTCTGTCACCCAGGCTGGAATTTAGTGGTGTGATCTCAGATCACCTGCAACCTCCGGCTGCTGGGTTCAAGCAATTTTCGTGCCTCAGCCTCCCTGAGTATCTGGGATTACAGGTGTTAGCCACCATGCCCAGGCTGAATCTCATTACTTTCTAAGTAATGTATTTGATTAGTGGATGGCTTGGTAATAATAATAATAACAATAACAACCACTATATTTTGAGCCCTTATATTGTGGTAAGATATATCATCTTCTCCTCACTCTTAACAACTATCAGAGGGAGTCATTGTTACTCCATTTTGCAGAGAAGCACAGATAAGTTATTTGCTGAAATTCACAGTTATTTTAACCATGGGATCTAGGTTCAAACTACGTCTTCTGACTTCAAAATCTGTGTTACTAATTGCTATACACTTTCCAGAGATGCTGTTGTCAATAGAGAACACATTTGGGGCCGGGTGCGGTGACTCATGCCTGTAGTCCCAGCACTTTGGGAGGCCAAGGCTGGCAGATCACCTGAAGTCAGGAGTTCAAGACCAGCCTGACCAACATGGAAAAACCCCATCTCTACTAAATACAAAATTAGCCGGGCGTGGTGGCACATGCCTGTAATCCCAGCTACTTGGGAGGCTGAGGTAGGAGAATTGCTTGAACCTGGCAGGCAGAGGTTGCGGTGAGCCAAGATCGCACCATTGCACTCTAGCCTGGGCAACAAGAGTGAAACTCCGTACTCAAAACAAAACAAAACCAAACCAAACAAAAAACAAAACAAAAAAAAACAACCAGATTTGGTTCTCTTCTTTTCCCTGGTCACAGAGGAGGAACTGCCCTTGTGGGACTATGTTACTATTTCTGGGACTATGTTACCATTTGTAACCAATGGGCTGCCAGTAGAACTTCCAGGCTGAGGCATTTAAAAGCAAGTATGAGTTCTCTACTCTCTTTTTCCCTGTTGTAGTAGTTTGGAAGCAGTGAACAGAGATGGTGAAGTTATAAGATGAAAGGTGAATTGGGTGCGGTGGCTCACGCCTGTAATCCCAGCACTTTGGGAGGCTGAGGTGGGCTGATCACCTGAGGTCAGGAGTTCGAGACCAGCCTGGCCAACATGGTGAAACCCCGTCTCTACCAAAAATACAAAAAAATTAGTTGGGCGTGGTGGTGGGCACCTGTAATCCCAGCTACTTGGGAGGCTGAGGCAGGAGAATCACTTGAACCCTAGGAAGCAGAGGTTGCAGTGAGCTGAGATCCCGCCATTGCACTTCAGCCTGGGTGACAGAGCGAGACTCCGTCTCAAAAAAAAAAAAAAAAAAAAAAGATGAAAGGTGCCTGAATCCCTGAGTCACCATATGGCAAATAGCTGTCCTGGCCTGCATTGAAATTTGAATGAACAAGATACACACTTTTATGTGTTAAGCTGCTGAGAGTTTAAGCTCTGTTTGTTCTTGTGGTGTAGACTACCCCATCCTATGAAAGTTGAATATCAGTGCTTCCCCATTTATTATTACTATTTTTTTCATGTTTATATAGTTTTATTTATTTATTTTTTCTTTAACTTTTAAGTTCAGGGGTACGTGTGCAGGATATGCAGGGTTGTTACCTAGGTAAATGTGCGCCATGGTGGTTTGCTGCACAGATCAACCCATCACCTAGGTATTAAGCCCAGCCTCCATTAGCTATTCTTCCTGATGCTCTCCCTCTTCCCAGCCCCCATAGGTGCCCAGTGTGTGTTGTTCCCCACATGTGTCCATGTGTTCTCATCATTCAGCTCCCACTTATAAGTGAGAACATGCGGTGTTTGGTTTTCTTCTTCCTGCGTTAGTTTGCTGCAGATAATGTCTTCCAACTCCATCCATGTCCCTGCAAAGGACATGATCTCATTCCTTTTTATGGCTGCAGTGCCTTCATTTATTTTCCTCTGGATTGGAGTTCTGCCCTCTAGGGCTATGCATAAGGATATGCCACATTGTCTTACTGTCAGACACTTGCCAGATTGTTTTATTTGCTGTTATCTTCCATGTGTTAGTCTTGTGGCATCGATTAGTTATGATCTCCTTAGCTAGTCAGATATTT
>NW_012104142.1:6515045-6525777 GCF_000951045.1 Mandrillus leucophaeus | reverse complement strand
GGTCAGGAATTTGAGACCATCCTGGCCAAAATTATGAAACCCTGTCTCTGCTAAAATAAAAAAAATTAGCTGGGCAAAGTGGCATGTGCCTGTAATCCCAGCTACTTAGGAGGCTGAGGCAGGAGAATCACTTGAACCCGGGAGGCTGGGGTTGCAGTGAGCCAAGATCGCACCACTGCACCTTGGTCTGGGCAATAAGAGCAAAACCCCGTCTCAAAAAAACAAAACAAAACAAAAAAACAAAAAACCCCGCAAAACTATTTGCACTTACTCTGGTTTTAAAATGTTAATATTCAGTAGACTTTTAGGTTCAGTTGAAAACCATACTCTATTTATAAGTCTAGGTAATTTTAGCAATTACTTTTAAAATAATAATTTTATCCCATTTACACATTCAGTTAAATGCCTTCAATCATTTAAAACTTCATTTATAAATGTAATATATTCTATTTCCTTTTACAAGTACATACTTCAATACAAAAATTAGCCAGGTGTGGTGGCGCATGTCTGTAATCCCAGCTACTCAGGAGGCTGAGGCAGGAGAATCACTTGAACCAGCGAGTCAGAGGTTGCAGTGAGCCGAGATTGCACCACTGCACTCCAGCCTGGGCGACAGAGCAAGACTCTGTCCTAAAAAAAATAAAATAAAAGGACAAACTTCAGTTGTCTAACTGACAAATGCTCCCAAGTACCTAATTTTTATAAATCCAATAAATTAAACATATAGCAGTGTGGTGAACCTAATTTCCCTGAAATGTTTCACTACTGTATATAAATTTAGTAAGGTTTTTACTTAAAAACCACAAATCAATTACTTGGTGACATGTTTTTGATAAAAACACAAACTCATAGAAAAGTTGAAAGTACAGTACAAATAACTTTTTTTTTTTGAGACAGAATCTCACTTTGGGCGGTGCATCTTGGCCCATTGCAGCCTCCACTTCCCGAGTTCAAGCAATTCTCCTGCCTCAGCCTCCTGAGTAGCTAGGATTACAGGTGCCCGCCATCACACCCAGCTCATTTTTGTATTTTTAGTAGAGATGGGGGTTTCACCATGTTGCCTGGGCTGGTCTCGGACTCCTGGATTCAAGTGATCCTCCCACCTCGGCCTCCCAAAATGCTGGGATTACAGGTGTGAGCCACCACGCCCAACCTAGAAAGAACTTTTTATCTGAACCATTTGAGAGGATTGCTTACCTAATACTCCATCACCTGTGAATATATAGTGTGTGTTTTCCTGGAAACAAGGACATTCTCCTGTATAACCACAACACAACCATTAAAATCAGGAGATTAACATGATATGTTACTATCATTAGATCCTAATACCACATCCAAGTTTTACCAGTAGTCCTAACAACGCCCTGTATAGCAGGCAGGTCCAGCTCAGAATCCTGTGTAGCATTTAGTTGTCACGTCTCTCCCTTCTCTTTCAGTCTGGAATAGTTCCTCAGCCTCTTGTCCTTGATATTTTTGAAAGTTACAGGCCAATTATTTTGCAGAATATTTCTCGCTTTGGGTATGTCTGATCCTCATGATCAGATTCAGGTTATTCATCGGGCAGAAAAATGACAGAAATGATGCTGTATTCTTTATTACATCTTATCAACTGGTGCATGATTTCAGTTTTTCTCATTATTAATGATGTTGACTTAGATCATTTAAGATGGTGTCTGTCAGTTCTTTCTGCTGTAAACTTAGCTTTTTATTCTCTTTGTAACTAATCAGTATTTTGCAAAGATGTATTTTGAAGTCATGCAAATATCCCATTTTTACTAAAAATTCGAATGAAACTTTCAATTAATTAATTAATCTATGTTTGAGTTATAATCTGCTACTATCATTATTTTGAATCTCATATTGTCTCTCATCAAGCTGGTTTGTTCCTTTTTTTCTGAGACGAAGTCTTGCTCTCTCATCGGGTGAAGTGCGCTGACATGATCTCGGCTCACTGCAACCTCCGCCTCCCGGTTCCAGCGATTCTTGTGCTTCAGCTTCCTGAGTAGCTGGGATTACAGATGCATGCCACTAAGCCCGGCTAGTTTTTGTATTTTCAGTAGAGACCATGTTGGCCAGGCTGGTCTTCAACTCCTGACCTCAAGTGATTTACCCGCCTCGGCCTCTCAAAGTGCTGGGATTACAGGTGTGAGCCACCAAACCCAGCTTAGATTGTTCCTTTTGACATGCCCCCATAATTTTTTCTTTTTTAGTAATTGTGTGCTTTCTGGAAAAATAAGATATTTCAGGTTTATATTGCACTTTGCCTGCCTTAACCCTGGAAGCATCAATTTCTCCAAGGAGCTGTGGAAAATAGTATTTAAAGCCAAGACCTGTGCTCTACCAGGGCCTATTGTTGTTGGAGTGACAGAAACAGAGAGCACCCTGGCTTCCATTGCCCTCAATATGTTTACTTATTTCTTTTTTTCTTTCCTTTTCTTTTTTCTTTTCTTTGCAGGGGATGGAGTTTTGCCATTGTTGCCCAGGCTGGAGTGCAATGGCATGATCTCGGCTTACCACAACCTCTGCCTCCCGGGTTCAAGCGATTCTCCTGCCTTAGCCTCCTGAGTAGCTGGGATTACAGGCACACCCCACCATGCCCAGCTAATTTTTGTATTTTTAGTAGAGATGGGGTTTCACCATGTTGGCCAGGCTGGTCTCGAACTCCTGACCTCAGGTGATCCGCCAGCCTTGACTTCCCAAAGTGCTGGAGTTACAGGCGTGAGCCACCGTGCTGGGCCATGTTTACTACTTATTTCATCACCACCTATGCCTGTGATGAATCTCCCACCTGGGCTGCCACTGGCTTTTCCCTGTGTGCACTCTGACTCCGTACTCTGAACCACTGCTGCATGGATTCCGTCCTCCGCTCTTTACCCAGCTTGGGACCTGACACTCTGAGCTGGGCCGTGGCAGTTCCTCACTCCCCTTCTGCAGATACAATAGATTTCCATTACTCATAGCAACTGCATTTGATAAGGTCACCATGGACACTGAATTAGTGAATACTGAACCATTGCGCCTAGGGGAGATACAGGGCTAGTTTCCCGAGAGCCTCTGGTCACAAGAGTTTTGTCAACTGATTAATATATAACATTATTTTATGTGTATTTATGATTTTTTTGGTTTTGTTTTACTTTGTGTTTTATTTTTGGAGAAGCGGGGTCTTGCTCTGCCCAGGCTAGAATGCAGTGGTGGCACAATTATGTTCCGCTGCCACCTCAACCGCCCACCTCAAATGATTCTCCCACCTCAGCCTCCTGAGTCACTGGGACCACAGGTGTGCACCACCATACTCAGCTAATTTTTTATTTTATTTTTTTGTAGTGATGGGGTCTTTATGTTGCCCAGGCTGGTCCCAAACTCCTGGGCTCAAGTAATCCTCTTGCCTTGGCCTCCTAAAGTGCTGACATTACCGGCATAAGCCATTGCTCCCAGCTGTGTATTTCTGTTTAAAGATGCCTTTGAATAAATATTGTGGATTCATTAACATTGAATTAAGTCAACCGCACTATAGCTCTTGCCAAACAAAGTTCATCTAACACATGAATTTTCTCCAGAAGGTACATCACAGTCTTTCTGCACTTAAGATCACTAGACAGCACTTCAGCTGTGCGTGTGGGGACCATTTTAAACAGCACGATCACCAAGAAAAAGGACAAAAATATGAAAAACCTGGCACTAAATGGACTGTGAAAAGGACATTTCTTCATCAAATGACAGCCGAAACAGGAAGTCAGAGTGTTGCCTTGTTCAGCCTCTGCTGGAAATGTGCTTGTTGGTTGACTCAAATTTTTTGCCACTCTGTGCATGTTGGTGAATATCTGCAAAAGCAGTGTGGGTCGGGTGCAGTGATTCATGCCTATAATCTCAGTACTCAGAGAGGCTGAGGCGAGAGGATTGATTGAGGCCAGGAGTTCAAGACCAGCCTGATCAACATAGTAAGATTACATCTCTACAAAAAATAAAAAGCTAGCTGGGCATGTTGGCATGAGCCTGTAATCCCTGCTTGCCAGGAGGCTGATGAGGTAGAAACCCTTGAGCCCAGGAGTTTGAGGCTACAGTGAGCTATGACTGCACCACTGCACTCCAGCCTGGGACAGAGCAAGACCCTGTCTCAAAAAATTAAAATAAATAAATAAATAGGGCATGGTGGCTTATGCCTGTAATCCCAACACTGTGGGAGGCTGAGGCAGGAGGATTGTTTAAGCCCAGGAGTCTGAGACCAGCTTGGATAACGTAGTGAGACCTGTTCTCTATAAAACATAAAAAATAAAATAAATAGTAGCAAGTTTGAAAAATGCTTACCCAGTAAGGGAATTATTATATTATCTCACACAATTTTTGGGGTTATTGTCTCATATTATCTTTGAGGTTGCCTCATTGACTTGCACTGCTTGAGGTTGCAAAACTACCAAAGAAGTGGGCTACTGGTAGTATTCTTGCTGGTGACGCTGACAGGCTGCTGGGAATCAGCGTGTACGGGAGCTGGCTTTCCCAGGCTCACAAGAGCTGGCTGTGCTATCTCTTCCCAGCTCTACGTTCTGGGCCTACCTTCTGAGTAGTTTGAAATTGGCCATGGTGGGTGTATTTACACCACAGAAATGTGCACATGCCGCAAGACAGGGCTTTTTCTTGGAAGAACTGGTGGTTAAACCATAACCAGCACGCCATTGCCATGAACTCTATTATAGATGCTGCACCAGTGACTTCATAACCCAAGAAGGGAACGCTCATACAGTCAGAGACCCTTCCAGCCTCTCCTCACACGAGTCTTCACGCCTTATATCACTTGTTTGGATACTGCATTTCTTTGGCTCTTAAGATATGTAACCCCAGCTCTAAAAGCTTAAATTTGATGGCTTCCTGCATGCTTCCTAGGACCACACAACTCTTACAGCTATAGAAATAAAATCTGACTGAATCTAGGCCCTCTAAGCTTTGTTCAGTTGAATCATGACCCTGAAGGTCACTCTATGTTCCACAGCCCCTACCCCCAACCTCCAAGCCGGCACGCACCCCCCTGCAGCACCCAGCGCCGGATCCTCATGCTATAAACTTTCATCGCCTCTTTTTTTTCTGTTTAGGGTCCAGACAAGGGCTTCTTTTGCAGACAAGTCCCCTGGCCTCCCTGCCTGGGGTGCGGGCACTCCTCTCCCCCGCCTGCAGGTCTCCTTGAGCCAGGTAAGTCACTGTAGCCCGTTCCTTCAACACCTGGCAGCAGCGTGCGGACAGAGAACTCACGCTGTTGTGCTGAGCCTGGTGATTCAGGCTGTAAAACTGCAGGCCAAGTTGTTAAACCCAGATTCAGGTAGACGGCCAAGCAGGGCCAAGGCTGTCTTGCATCTGGGTTTTGGCAGACAGAGCAGTTTCCCCATCTGTGGGGGCCTTGGTGTGGCCTTTCCCTCCAGGAGGCAATGTCGGTATAATTTATTGGGCCATAATTGTTGAAAGGAGCAGTCCTTCAGGCCATTCATTCAGGCCAAAAATATTTCTTTATTGAGCGTTCCCAGTGTTCTCAGCGTTGTGCTATGCGGTGGGGGTGGGGTGGGTGTGTGTTGGGGAAGTCACGAAAGAGACCAAGTCCCACTCATTCTGCAGCAACAGAGTGGCAATGGCAGGCAGCGCTTGCTACATGCCCCACGCAGAGGCGGCAAGTCCTGCTGGAGAGTCTCAATGGAAGAGCTCCTCCAGTGGCCTTGAATTTCGCCAGGTTTTGCAGGATGAGTGGGATTTAGTCAGTGAAGAGTCCGGCAAGGGCGCCTCCCCTGGGGAATCAAAGCACGGGATGGGTGGGGAAGGGCCCAGGCTGGCCCAGGGAATGGTGACTCCTATGTGTGGACAGGCAGGGCCCTGGAGAGGGTCTCCTGAGAGACAAGCTGGAGATGTGGCACGGCCACCTGGGAGAGGACTCTTCAATGACAGGAGAGAGTTTGGACTTCGTTCTGTAAGATACAAGGGACCTCACTGAACGTTTTTGAGGAGAGGAGTGGCATGACACGCTCCATGTCACGCGAAGGCAGGCTGGTGTTTCCACTCTCAGCGCGGGAGGAGTGTTCTCCAAGAGGATCGCAGCGATGTGCTGACGATATCAGGCCGGGGGGCGTGAATGAAGGAAGAGGGTGGGGTGTGTGTTCAGGAGCACATCTTTTGTACTCACTGGGCTGTTTCCATTGTCCTGCTGCCACCATCTGTAGATGTCAGAGATAACAGTGTGATTCCTAATAATCACTGTAGCAATGTAATAGTAAGCACAAAAACCATCGGTATAGGTGAATTGTATTAAGTAATCCCTATGTGCTAGGCCCTGAGCTAAACACACTACATGAATGATTTTGTAAAATACTTACATTAACCCTATGAAGTAGACATTATTGTTTTCCCCATTTTACAGATGAGAAAAACCAGAAAACAGAGAAGTAAATGCACTTGTGCAATGTCACACAGCCAGGGAATGGAAAAGAGAGAACCCAGCACTGTCTGACTCCAGAGCCTGAGCTCTGTTCCCCTCCACTATAGCCCTTTCTGAGATGTAGCACTTCCTTTAGAAAGCACTCCCCAGTGTATCTGGGCAGGATGGGCAGTGAGAGGCTGGAGGTCAACCTGGGGAGGTGGTTTAGTAAGGGGTTGGAGGACTGTGTCCAGAGGGTGCTGGAGAAGCCCTCGGGCTTGTCCACCCAGCCCTGGGGGGTCTACTTACGTTACTTCCATGGTTTCTACAGGTATTTGATTTTTGAGACCCCATCAACACCTGCTTCCCTGGCTGGGCGTGGTGGCTCACACCTGTAATCCCAGCACTTTGGGAGGCCAAAGTGGGCGGATCACCTGAGGTCAGAAGTTCGAGACCAGCCTGGCCAAAATAGTGAAACCCTTATCTCTACTAAAACTATAAAAATTAGCCAGGCGTGGTTCCGGGTGCCTGTAATCCCAGCTACTTGGGAGGCTGTGGTGGGAGAATTGCTTGAGCCTGGAGATGGAGGTTGCAGTGAGCTGAGATTGCACCATTGCACTCCACCTGGGTGACAGAGCGAGCCTCTGTCTCGAAACAAAAATAAAGTAAAACACATGCTTCCCTGACTACTCACAGGTAAAGTGAAGGTGGGAGGGATAAAGCAGATGGATCACAGCAACAAGATCTAGGAAGATCCAGTCAACTGATGAGCATCTAGTGGAAGTTTAATAGGAATAATGTGAAATCTTGTAATGGTCCATGAAATCACCACACTATAGTAGTGTGGACACAGGGGTACGGCTTAATACTAATGTGACACCAAAAAAAATAAAAATAAAAAAAATAAAAATAAAAGGAAACAAACTCTTAAGTTTTGGTTGATGAAAATCTCAATATGAATCAACAGTGTTATATGAGTATCAAAAAAAAGCTGTGATTGGCACTTTGGGAGGCTGAGGCGGGCAGACACATGAAGTCAGGAGTTTGAGGCCAGCCTGGCCAACATGGTGAAACCCCATCTCTACTAAAAATACAAAAATTAGCCAGGTGTGGTGGCACATGCCTGTAATCCCAGCTACTCAGGAGGCCAAGGCAGGAGAATCACTTGAACCCAGGAGGTGGAGGTTGCAGTGAGCCAAGATGGCACCACTGTACTCCAGCCTGGGCAACAGAGCAAGACTCCATTTAAAAAAAAAAAAAAAAAAAGCTGTGACTGCAGGCTATATTAATAGAATTATAAAGCAATTGTTTGGCTTCCACACAGAAGGTATTCGAGGTGTGCTATGCAGCCTCCCACTGTACTCACACGACTCTCACAGAGTAGAGGCGAAGGGAAGACAGACTTTGGCACAGGGCAGAGAAGCTGCTCGGAGCTGCCCAGATGAAATAGCAGAAAGAATAGCTGGTGGGAGCCGGTGTGTTCCCTGGAAACTGGAGTGTTCAGGCTCGAACAGGATGGCTCTTGGCAGAAAGATGGAGTAGTGAGGGAACCATCGGAAGACGACTGGGCTCAAAGAACTTCACGTCCATTTTGACCCTCACGTTCCATGATTCCATGTACCAGGAGTCTTTTTGGGGAAAGGAAAGTGATAACCTCTGTGTGTCGTTTCAGGTGTGAGAGCTACACCTCCAGCGCTAGTGGAGAAGTGAAGCCTCTGGAGAGAAAGCGTTGGTTGATGGTGAAAGCACGCGGGGGTATCTCTGAAAGCTGGGGAGCCCCATCTCGGTCTCACTGTCTGAGCGCCCACCGTGGCATTTCAGACATGGAGGGGGCTGAGGGTGAGGCAGCGAGCCACCCCCTAGGTTTGTGGTTCCACCAAACTTGTAACAGAGACATGGAGATGTAGGCTTTACCGAATTAAGTGACAGCCACTCTGTATAAACAAATTGCCAGCTATGGGGAGTCCCCGTGCAGCCACAAACCAAGGCTGGTAGTCTGCTCCCAGACAGGGCTCTGTAAGCTGGGTTAGCAACGGTTCCGTGGTACTGGATGCACATCATCGTGATGCACAGGGGCGATGCTCTGCCATGGAAAGAATACAGGCTCCAGAATCAGGCAGCCTGGGTTCAAATCTCAATTCACTTTTTTTTTTTTTTTTTTTGAGACAGGTTCTCTCTCACTTTGTCCCCCAGGCTGGAGTGCAGTGGCATGATCTGGGCTCACTGCAGACTCAACCTCCTGGGCTCAAGCAATCCTCCTGCTTCAGTTCCCGAAGTAGCTGGGGCGATTCACAGCTTCTTAGCACCATGTGGCCTAGAGCCATTTGCCTCCTCTCTTTGAGGCTCAGGTGACTCCTGTGTAAAGTGAGGATAATCACATCTACATAAAAGCTAATATACATGAAGTGTTCATGATGGTAGGTGATCGACACAGAAAGCAATCAAAGACCTATTTTTCTTCACAAATATTTTAAAGACCAGACCTTTATATATATATAAAAAATTTTACATTGCCCAGGCTGGCCTTGAACTCCAGGCTCAAGTGATCCTCCCTCCTCAGCTTCCTGAGTAGCTGGGACTACAGGTGCGCACTGCTGTGCCTGGCTCAGACATTTCTTTCTTTAGTTTTTTTTGAGACGGAGTTTTGCTCTTGCTGCCCAGGCTGGAGTGCAATGGCGCGATCTCGGCTCACCACAACCTCTGCTTCCCAGGTTCAAGTGATTCTCCTGCCTCAGCCTCCCGACTAGCTGGGATTACAGGCATGTGCCACCATGCCCGGCTAGTTCTGTATTTTAATAGAGATGGGGTTTCTCCATGTTGGTCAGGCTGGTCTCGAACTCCCGACCTCAGGTGATCTGCCTGCCTCAGCCTCCCAAAGTGCTGGGATTACAGGCGTGAGCCGCCGCGTCGGGCCCATTTCTTCCTTTCATCTTGTTGTGGCTTTGCCTGTGGGGCTGCTTAGATTTCAGCAGCTTTGGCCTCTAAGAAAACGCATGTGAGCAGACCCCGGGGGAGGGCTTAGAAGACACGAGCTCTAATTATGGGCAGGATCAACAAGTTGTTCACATGGAATGATCATCCCTGGCAGGTTTGTTTTGTTTTGTGTGTTTGTTTTTGGAGACAGGGTTTCATTCTGTTGTCCAGGCTGGAGTGCGGTGGTAGGATCACAGCTCACTGCAATCTTGAACTCCTGGGCTGAAGCGATCCTCCTGGTTGGCCTCCCAAAGTACTGGGATTACAGGCATGAGCCACCATGTGTGGCCTTCACTAGCAGTTTTACTAGAAAAGCCTCTCATTTGCCATCTCACTCAGTGTCTCCTGGAAGAGGCTCCCTGGGAGGAATTGCTGTCACCAGCTCCTTAAAATGCCACCTGGAGGTCCTTCAAGATGCCAGGCACACCCCAAACCAGGGCCTTTGCATTGCTGTTTCTCCTGCCTGAAGCCCTCCTGCCTCAGGTATTTGTGGGACTCAATCTCTTTCTTCATTCAAATATGGCCTCATCGGAGGAACTGTCCTGAGCGGCCCGTCTAGAACAGCATCTCTCCCTGCCCCGATCACTTCTTCCTCCTTGCCACCTGACATTCCAGGTATTTATCTGCATGTTATCATCATGCCTCGGGGACAGCGAGCTCCAGGAGACCAGGGACTTGGCTATAAGCAGAGCTCTTTCCTCAGGGCCTAGAATATGCCGGCGCGTGGTGGGTCTCAATAAACCTTTTTGGATCATGTGGTTCACAATGCCTTCCTGGATGGCTCTACTGCTTCCCAGGAAAACTATATCCCAAACATCCCAAGTTCATTCTGAGGAATGGGTCTGTGGCCAGTGGACAACTTCTAGAGAGGTAACGCCACCCCACCAGGCACTGAGATGGGCAGGTTTTGTGGATGACTCCCTCTGCCTCTGGCTTCTCTCCTGCCAATAAGGTTAAACAATAACAGCAAGAGACTGAGAGCAGGAATGGGGGCTCCTAGAATAAAAAGACATTTACTCACACAAAGGGGAAGCAGGACAAAGCACCCTACTTCTACTGAGACACACAGAATAATCCCTGGAAGTGGGGAGCACTTACCAGTCCTGTCTTTCAATGGTGCAATTGTCTGGCACCACAGAGCTGTGAAAGCTGTTTATAGATGGGCTTTCACACTTGAGCAAGGAAAGAGTCTGCTATTGACTGGTGCTGCCCAAGGTAAACCTTTCATACGTCTCCTCTCTGCACAACCATTGCATTTTACTCACATGGAAGATCATGTTTACTCCTTGGGCCCTTAAAGGGCTGATGCTGTTGAAGTAATTATTCACTGTCTCATGCTGTCTAAACCTGTATTTCAAAGCTGTGTCTGGC
>NW_012104142.1:6495074-6514995 GCF_000951045.1 Mandrillus leucophaeus | reverse complement strand
CACCATGCCCGGCTAGTTCTGTATTTTAATAGAGATGGGGTTTCTCCATGTTGGTCAGGCTGGTCTCGAACTCCCGACCTCAGGTGATCTGCCTGCCTCAGCCTCCCAAAGTGCTGGGATTACAGGCGTGAGCCGCCGCGTCGGGCCCATTTCTTCCTTTCATCTTGTTGTGGCTTTGCCTGTGGGGCTGCTTAGATTTCAGCAGCTTTGGCCTCTAAGAAAACGCATGTGAGCAGACCCCGGGGGAGGGCTTAGAAGACACGAGCTCTAATTATGGGCAGGATCAACAAGTTGTTCACATGGAATGATCATCCCTGGCAGGTTTGTTTTGTTTTGTGTGTTTGTTTTTGGAGACAGGGTTTCATTCTGTTGTCCAGGCTGGAGTGCGGTGGTAGGATCACAGCTCACTGCAATCTTGAACTCCTGGGCTGAAGCGATCCTCCTGGTTGGCCTCCCAAAGTACTGGGATTACAGGCATGAGCCACCATGTGTGGCCTTCACTAGCAGTTTTACTAGAAAAGCCTCTCATTTGCCATCTCACTCAGTGTCTCCTGGAAGAGGCTCCCTGGGAGGAATTGCTGTCACCAGCTCCTTAAAATGCCACCTGGAGGTCCTTCAAGATGCCAGGCACACCCCAAACCAGGGCCTTTGCATTGCTGTTTCTCCTGCCTGAAGCCCTCCTGCCTCAGGTATTTGTGGGACTCAATCTCTTTCTTCATTCAAATATGGCCTCATCGGAGGAACTGTCCTGAGCGGCCCGTCTAGAACAGCATCTCTCCCTGCCCCGATCACTTCTTCCTCCTTGCCACCTGACATTCCAGGTATTTATCTGCATGTTATCATCATGCCTCGGGGACAGCGAGCTCCAGGAGACCAGGGACTTGGCTATAAGCAGAGCTCTTTCCTCAGGGCCTAGAATATGCCGGCGCGTGGTGGGTCTCAATAAACCTTTTTGGATCATGTGGTTCACAATGCCTTCCTGGATGGCTCTACTGCTTCCCAGGAAAACTATATCCCAAACATCCCAAGTTCATTCTGAGGAATGGGTCTGTGGCCAGTGGACAACTTCTAGAGAGGTAACGCCACCCCACCAGGCACTGAGATGGGCAGGTTTTGTGGATGACTCCCTCTGCCTCTGGCTTCTCTCCTGCCAATAAGGTTAAACAATAACAGCAAGAGACTGAGAGCAGGAATGGGGGCTCCTAGAATAAAAAGACATTTACTCACACAAAGGGGAAGCAGGACAAAGCACCCTACTTCTACTGAGACACACAGAATAATCCCTGGAAGTGGGGAGCACTTACCAGTCCTGTCTTTCAATGGTGCAATTGTCTGGCACCACAGAGCTGTGAAAGCTGTTTATAGATGGGCTTTCACACTTGAGCAAGGAAAGAGTCTGCTATTGACTGGTGCTGCCCAAGGTAAACCTTTCATACGTCTCCTCTCTGCACAACCATTGCATTTTACTCACATGGAAGATCATGTTTACTCCTTGGGCCCTTAAAGGGCTGATGCTGTTGAAGTAATTATTCACTGTCTCATGCTGTCTAAACCTGTATTTCAAAGCTGTGTCTGGCATTAGAAATAAACTCCATTGGCTTGTGGGGTTTTTTTCGTGTTGGCATTTGGCCTTGTTGGGCAGTGGGAATTTTCGAGCTGACAATTCAAACAGTATCTTATGATGGAAAGTGACCAAATGATATGGCCATGGATCTGAAATGAGGAATTGGAATACTAGGAATATAATTATGTTTTGCATGACATCAATTTTTAAAAATTTAACTGATAAAATTAAACAACTCACAGGGGTGGAGAGCGAGGGCTGAAAAACATTTAGACTTGAGTAAGATAATTAACACAGCAGTTAGCTATATTTTGTATTCTGCATTTGTCCTTTGTCACATGCACTGTTTGGCCCTATTGCCAGAGCTTGCCCTATGCAGAGTCTGGCCATGTAGGATGACCAGACACTCCCCCTTGAAACGAATCCCTTAGGGTTGGGGTGGAAATATGGTGGAAATACCTAGTATATTCATTGCCCATTTAAAGTCTACAAAAATGCCGTAGGCCCAAATGAGAGCCAGGTGGAGATCATGGCCTCAGTAAAGGGTCTTCAGGCACGTCCAGCTCTGGAACAAGCCCACACATACCCATCTCCGTCTCTGTGCGTCCCGTGCTGGCTCACTCAGTAAGATGGCGGGTCCTTCAATGGTGGGGTCTGTGAGTCATTCCCCTTTGCAGCCCCTGGGCCTAGAAAGTGCTTGGCACACGTGCTCAATATAGGACCATTGAATGGAATGGAATGATTATAAAACAGAATTTTAGCAATGGAGGGACTTCAGAGATCATTAGGCCAGAAGCCTGACATTACAGCAAAGGGCCTACAGAGGTGATGCAATTTGCCTGAGATCCTGTAAGCCTGGCAGCCACCAACAACCAGGGCCTTTGCTTCCTCATCAGACCTTTTTCCACTAGAAAAACAGGTGTTTCAGGCCGGGCGCAGTGGCTCACCCCTGTCATCCCAGCACTTTGGGAGGCCAATGCAGGAGCATCACTTGAGCCCAGGAGTTTTGAGAGCAGCCTGGGCAACATGGCAAGACCTTGTCTCTACTTAAAAGAAATCAAAAGTTAGCTGAGAGCATAGCGTCCTGTGCCTGTGGTCCCAGCTATTTGGGAGGCTGAGGTGGGAGAACTCTTGATCCTAGGAGATGAAGGTTGCAGTGAGCTGTGATTGAGCCACTGCACTCCAGCCTGGGTGACAGAGCAAGAATTTGTCTCAAAAAAAAAAAAAAAAGACAAAACCACCAAAATCTCCCATGTGTTTCGGAGTGGGAGTGGCCTTGGCATTCGTGAGCAAGTTTTCCAGTTGTGTCCATGTGCGTGTGTTCGTGTGTGTGTGTGTGTGTGTTTGGTCACAGTGAATTTCTTTCTGGTCACAGGATTTAAAAAAACAAAACCCTGAAGTCATCTGTGTAATGCTCTCATTTCGTGGACGAAGAGTCGAGGCCCAGAACCTCAGCGCAGCTGCCCAGGCTTCACAATTGGGTACGCAGTAGGCAGAGCCCGAAGATGCCTCCTTTTCCGGGAGCTGAGCTCAGGGCTGTCCTGGGTGTTTCCAGACCATTAGAAACCTCCCGAGTCGTCCACAGTAGGTGAGACTGCATCACTGTCCCCCGTCACAGCCCAGCACAGTCCACAGCGGCAGCTCCGTGGAAGTGCTTAGCCCACCCTAGGGGCTCAGAGAGCCTTTGCTGAATAAAGGAAAGGCTGCTCCCAGGGCTGTTTTGAAGTGGGCCACGTAGAGAATGGCTATAAAGTTACCACATAGAAAACAACATACATTTTGGCTGGGCACGGTGGCTCACACCTGTAATCCCAGCACTTTGGGAGGCTGAGGCGGGTGGATCACCTGAGGTCAGGAGTTCAAGACCAGCCTGGCCAACCTGGTGAAATCCTATCTCTACTAAAAATAAAAAAATAAAAAAAAAAAAAAATTAGCTGGGCGTGGTACCCCAGCTACTCGGGAGGCTGAGGCAGGAGAATCACTTGAACTCAGGAGGCAGAGGTTGCAGTGAGACGAGATTGTGCCATTGCACTCCAGCCTGGGTGACAGAGTGAGACTCCATCTAAAAAAAAGAAAAAAGAAAGACAGAAAAAAAGAAAACAACATACATACTAATAGAACAATTACATCTATATGCATTTTGTCTTCCAAATAATTCACCTTGTGAGGCTATGTATGTTTATTTCAGTTTGCTGCTACTGTTCAAAACACTTTTAAAAGATATCCTTTGGCATTCCCTCCTGAGTTCATTAATCAGTCATAGAAAACCAAAGTCTCTTTACTTAATGGTCAAATTTTCTTTTTGACCTAAACACAATTTTCTCAGTGTAATCTCCTATCATATTCATCGTATTTTTTTTATTAAAAGATGTTTATTAAATGTCTTTTGCATGCCAGCATCCCTGACTTTGAGATTTAGTATTCAATCATTATATATATATATGCAGTGAATATTTATTGAATGCCAGGCACTGTGTTTATAAGCACACCATAGAAACGGATTTATTTAATCCCACAACTTTAAAAGGTAGCTGGGCAAGGTGGTGCGAGCTGGTGGTCCCCGCCACTCAGAAGGCTGAGGTGGAGAACCGTCAAGGGCAATGTAGCAAACCTTGCCTCTGAAAAAAATAAATAAATAAAGTAGGTAGGTATGGAAACTGAGGCTTAGAGGGTTAAACGGATTGTTTCACAATACACAGCTAAGAAGAGATGGTTTTAAATCCAGCTCTGACTTCATAGCCTAATAGCTTAAATATTCTAATATTTACCAAGTTAGAACACACTTTTTTTTTCTTTAGAGACAAGGTCTTGGCATGTTACCCAGGCTGGAGTGCAGTGGCACAATCATGGCTCACTGTGGCCTCAACCTTGTGGGCTCCAGTGATCCTCCCACCTCAGCCTACTGAGTAGGTGGGACTACAAGTGCATACCATCATTCCTTGCTAATTTTCGAATTTTCCATTTTTTGTAGAGATGGGATCTCATTATATTGCCCAGGCTGGTCTTGAACTCCTGGGCTCAAGCGATCCTCCCAACCTTGGCCTCCAAAAGTGCTGGGATTACATATGGACTATAACCTACCAAAGTGGTCTTCTATTGCCAAGCATTTATATATATGTATGCATTGTTTTGACACAGAGTCTTGCTCTGTCACCCAGCCTGGAGCTCAGTGGTGCAATCTGGACTCATAGCAACCTCTGCCTTCAGGGTTAAAGTGATTCTCGTGCCTCAGCCTCCCAAGTAGTTAGGATTACAGGCATATGCCACCATGCCCGCTAATTTTAGCATTTTTAGGAGAGACGGGGTTTCGCCATGTTGGAGAACATTTAAGTATTTCCATTAAAAATATTTCAAGTAAAAAAAATAAAAAATAAAAAACAATCAGCAGATACATGTAATAAAAAACATAAAAATTTAAAAATGTATTTTAAGGGACAGGTGCTGTGGCTCATGCCTGTAATTCCAGAGTTTTGGGAGGTCAAAGCAGGATGATCGCTTGAGGCCAGGAGTTTGAGATCAGCCTGGCTAACATAGTAAGGCCTCATCTCTCTACAAAAAAATTAAAAACTTGGCCGGGGATGGTAGTACACACCTATACTCTCAGCTACTTAGGAGGCTGAAGCAAGAGAATTGCTTGAGCCCAGGAGTTTGGGCCTGCACTCCAGCCTGGGCAACATAGTGGGATTCTGCCTCTCTCTCTCTCTCTCTCTCTATATATATATATATATATATTTTTTTTTTTTCAGGAATTCTATGATGCACATCCTTGGACATAAATCTTCACATACGTTGCTTGATCTTTTCTCCAGAAAAAATTCTGCTGCCTACCGAACTGCAGGCTAGTGACCTGGGGGCCTACAAGCAGGTCCAGAAGGGACCCCTGAAGCCAAAGGGCATCGCAGAGCTTGGAGTGACCAAGCAGAAGAAGAAAAAGAAGCACAAAGACAAGGCACAACTCAGGAAGCGATGGGAACAAGCAAAAAGAATGAGGAGGAGAAGTGGTGCGACCTGGACAGGCTGACCCCAGCCCAGGAGAAAGTGCAGGAGAAGCGACAAATGGAAAGGATCCTGAAGAAAGCATCCCAGACCCACAAGCAGAGAGAGGAAGACTTCAGCAGACGCCTGGACGCACACACGGAGCATCGCGACACCCCCGGAGTCAGCTGGACCCCGTAACCACCCACCGCTGAGACAGAGCAGCATCCAGGGGATGCGAAGGCCAAGTCGGGTGGTGTCTGTTTCCTCTGGTGTATTCTAGAAACTTTGCTTTACACACACCCCTGCATCTTCTGCTACAAAGTGCTTTTCAAAGCCATGCACCCCATTCTGGAACTTGATTAAAGTAAGCCTGTTCTTTTACTTTGTTTAGGTTTCTTGGCAACACCTAGAAGATACATCCTTTTGGTTTGGATTGAAAGTTTCTGGGCCGGGCGCGGTGGCTCAAGCCTGTAATCCCAGCACTTTGGGAGGCCGAGACGGGTGGATCACGAGGTCAGGAGATCGAGACCATCCTGGCTAACACGGTGAAACCCCGTCTCCACTAAAAAATACAAAAAAAAAAAACAAAAAAAAACTAGCCGGGCAAAGTGGCGGGCGCCTGTAGTCCCAGCTACTCGGGAGGCTGAGGCGGGAGAATGGCGTGAACCCGGGAGGCGGAGCTTGCAGTGAGCTGAGATCCGGCCACGGCACTCCAGCCTGGGTGACAGAGCAAGACTCCGTCTCAAAAAAAAAAAAAAAAAAAAAAAAAAAAAAAAAATTTTAAAAAAATCCCCCCAAGGGAACCCCCCTTTTTCGGGCCCGGCCCAGGAAAAAATATTTTACCCGCTAGTGGCACCTATAATAACGCTCTGAGGCCAACCAGCTGTCTTTGCCTGGATGAGACGGACCCCAAAGGATTGGAGCTAATGCCAGCATGGCCTGCAGTGTGCAGACCCCCACGGGGCCTAGCGTGGGCACCCTTCCAAGCTCCATCCAGCTTGGGGCTTATGCTGTTCCCTGCAGGCCACAGGGAAGCCACTTGCAACTTTGTGGCCTTGACTTCCTCCTCAGCCACCTGGCCGGTGGGACGGCACAACCTGGGTAGCAGAACAACCACCTAAGGCAAGGATGGGCCACACACCTTGTCCCTTTCTGAGCTCATTCCCCCCAAACGCCACACCCTTCCAGGCACCTCTAATGGGTATTGTCAAGGCAGCCATCACTCATGGGTCACGGCATTCTTTGCATTGGAAGCCAGATGCAGACTGTCTCAACCCTCAGCCCGGGGCTCCAGGCAGCCTCTTGTATTTACCCAGAGTTGGTACATCACATGGAGCCCGTTTGGCATTCCTGCCCTAAGGACACCTCAGGGTGACAGGACCAGGGCAGAGCCCCAGCACAAACAGGCATGGGTGTGGTCACCTGGGAGGCCCAGGTGGCAGTGCTAGAGGGCTAGGATCTTTGAGGGCCTGTGTGTCCTGGATGAGGCTGCATATGCTATTGGGAGAAACGGTCTCTGTTGACATAGATATTGAAAAAATAACAAAGACAGAAGAGAAAAACCAAGTGTGGAATTTGGGGTTGTCCTATGTGAACTACAGAATAAAGCAAAAACCAGTTATTGAAAAGAAAAAAAAAGACAAAAGAAAAAAAGAAAAAATTCTACACACAGTATTTCCAGGTCATATTTTTAAAGCCTTGACTGTCTTCTACATATATGAAGTCCTTGTTTACAGTGCTTATGTTACCATTACTTAAAGTGTTGATAATCTGACCAGGCACAGTGGCTCTCGCCTGTAATCCCAGCACTTAGGGAGGCAGAGGCGGGAGGCTACTTTGAGTCCAGGAGTTTAAGACCTGCCTGGGCAACATGGCGAGACCCCATTCTCCACAAAAAGGAAAAAAAAAAGACACACAAAAAAGTAAATTGTTGGTAACCCAGGAGATAATAAAAGGTATTTAATTTTTTTCTTATTTTATCTGCATCTCTAGGTTTATTATTGAAAGTAAACCTTTCGACCAGGCGTGGTGGCTCATGCCTGTAATCCCAGCAGTTTGGGAGGCTGAGGTGGGTGGATCATTTAGGTCAGGAGTTCAAGACCAGCCTAGCCAACATGGTGAAACTCCGTCTCCACCAAAAATACAAAAATTAGCCAGGTGTGGTGGCGCACACCTGTAATCACAGCTACTCGGGCGGCTGAGGCAGGAGAATCGCTTGAGCCTGGGAGGCAGAGTTTGCAGTGAGCCAAGATGGAGCCACTATACTCCAGCCTGGGCAACAGAGGGAGACCTTGTCTCAAAAAGAAAAGAAAAGAAACATTTCTTTTTTTATTCGTATTCTTCTTTTGTGAATTGCCTTTGTCCATTTTCCAAATGGAATGTATGCTTTTTCCTTCTGCTTTGCAAGGGTGTTTTCTAAATTAAGGATATTAGGCCAGGTGTGGTGGCTCACACCTATAATCCCACCACTTTGGGAGGCCAAGACAGGTGGATCACCGGAGGTCAGGGGTTCAAAACCAGCCTGGCCAACATGGTGAAACCCAGTCTCTACTAAAAATACAAAAATTAGCCAGGTGTGATGGCACATGCCTGTAATCCCAGCTACTCGGGAGTCCAAGGCAGGAGAATCGCTTGAACTCAGGAGGCAGAAGTTGCAGTAAGCTGAGATCATGCCACTGCACTCCAGCCTGGGCAACAGGAAAAAGATTCCATCTCAAAAAAATAAAAAATAAAAAGTAAAATTAAGGCTATTAATCTTTTGTCAGGCATTTACACTGCCAACATCTTGTCCCTGTTTGTGGTTCGCCTTGTTATTTTTTAAAAAATCAAATTTAAGTTACTATGCATCTCTTATAATTTTTCTTTAGGTATTATGCTTTGAAAAATCTTTACCACGCAAGATTATAGAAACACTTTCTATATTTTCTCGTTATTTTGTTTATAGTATTTCTAAAAAATAACTGATCTATTTGGAACTTTACCTTGATGATTGGCATGCAGTGGGGACTCCAGCTTAATTTTCCCCAACAGAGACCAATATTCCAGCACGATTTGCTTGCATAATATTTCCCCTCTCTGATTTTAAATTCTAACTTTATCATATGCAAAATACTGCTGTATATGTGAGTCTGCTTCCAGGTTTTAAATTTTATTTTACTGATTTGTCTATTCTATGCCAAATCTGTTTTAATTACTGTGGTTTTATAACAGATTTTAATAATTAGGCAAAATCCCCTCATATTTCTTTTGTTTCCCAACAATTTACTGACTCGTCTCTCCCAAAATTGCTTCGAGATTTTAATGGACACTGCACTTCATTTATTAATTAGTTTGAAAAGAACTGACATCTTTTATTATTGCCTTTTCTCACACGGGTATGTGACATGTTTCCCATTTATTTATCTTCTTTTATGTACCTTGGCAAAATTTTGCTCTATTCTTCATTCAGATCTTATATACATTTTTAAAAGTTTATTCCTGGGTGAAATATGTGTGTGCATGCATACACACACATATAAACATGTGTGTGCATACATGTATATATGTATATGTACGTACACATGTGTGCACACACATATGCATATGTACATATATGCACCTATGTATGCATACACACACATTTATATGCACATACATGCTCACATGTGTATATGCACGTATGTATGCATATACACATGCATATACATATTTATGTATATGTGCATGCATATGCATATATACATATATACATGAATACATATGTGTATATGTATGGAATATATACGATGTGTGTATATATACATAGCACACAAACACGTGTATATTTGCTATAATTTATACTTGCATCAGATATTTTTCTTCCTATTTTCAAACTGATTATTAACAGTAATATTCAGCCACTCAACAAATACTTACATGCTACTGTGTGCCAGGCACTGTGTCAGACACAAGGACCATGCTAGTGTACAAAACAGATACGGTCTATATATAGTAATGATAATTTATAAAATATTGATCATCTTTGCATTTCTGGAACAGGATCTGCTTGGGTATAAAATATTATTTTAATATATTGTACTAATGAATTAAATTTGCTAGTATTCCATTTAGGATGTGTGTTTATAAATTCCATATAAATAGCCTAAGTGAGACTAACATGTTCTAGTTTGAGTGTGTGTGTGTGTATGTGTGCGTGTGTGCATGCGTGTGTGCGCGCATGTGGTTGGTTTTGGTAGAAGGGTTATGTTAGCTTGTGAAATAAACTGGAAACTTGCCGTTATTTCTGTATTTTATGTAGCATTGGAATTGTTTCATTCTTACTCCTTAACAATCACATTAAATTATAATGTTCAAACTAGAAGACTCAAACTGAGAAAAGGCCCCAATTGTCCTACATCTCAAACCTTTGAAAGAATTTACGGAAATGGGATAGAATGGAGGTTTACACAACAAGACACCAGATGACAAGACATGTCTTTCTTGTTTTGGTCCTGTCCCCTCAAAGGGGACCAGCGGCCTTCTATGTTCACTTCTTGAAAGGACTGACTTTTTTCCCAGGGAGGAAAAGTGTGCCCTTGTCTTCCAGCTGTTTGGTACTCCTGGCGAATGCAGGACGGGACTGATGCTGCGAGACAGGGGATAACGGATTGGCTTTGTACAAGGTAGGTAGGAAACTCCAGTGACAGCAAGCTGAGGGCAAAACACAGCACCATTACTGTTCCCGTCTCATAGAACCTGCAGATAGCTGACACAAATGAGCGTCCCATATCTCCCACTTGTCTTCAGCCTTTGTGTCTTTCTGAATTTCTGTAACTACAGCTGAATCCGTCAGGCCAGTTCCATGTCCACGGCAGAGTGCAACGTCAGGGCTAACGTGTGAGCCCCAAAGTCCTGATTCTGTGATCTAATATAATACCTCCCATAATGTTTTTATTTATGTCCCTAAATGTGTCTTCCATTTTTTTTTTTTTTCCCAAGACCAGTTCTTACTCTGTCGCCCAGGCTGGAGTGCAGTGGTGCAATCTCGGCTCACTGTGACCTCTGCCTCTGGGGTTCAAGCAATCCTCTTGTCTCAGCCCCCAGATTAGCTGAGGTTACAGGTGTACACACCACCACTCCTGGCTAATTTTTGTATTTTTTGCAGAGATGGGGTTTAGCCATGTTGGCCAGGCTGGTCTTGAACTCCTGGGCTCAAGTGATCTGTCTGCCTCAGCCTTCCAAAGTGCTAGGATTACAGATGTGAGCCACTGTGCCCAGCCCTAATTTTAAAATTTCAGAACCATCCCTCTTACTTCTCTAAGAACCTTTTAAGTATATGGGGTTCCTAGATCTCTACTTGCAAGCAGCTCATATATTAGTTTTCTACTGCTGTGTAACAGATTGCCACAAACTTAGTAGCTTAAAACAGCACCCATTTATTATCTCACAATTCTATATGCAAAAATGATTTTTATAAATAGAGACAGGTTGTCCAAGCTGGTTTCAAACTCCTGACCTCAAGTGATTCCCCCACTTTGTCCTCCGAAAATGCGGGGGTTACAGGCGTGAGCCACCGCGCCTGGCCTCTCACATTTCTGTAGTCAGAAGTCTGGTGGGTGGGCTTGGCAAGGTACTGCCTTAGGGTCTCTAAATGCTGAAATCAAGGTGGCAGCAGGGCTTTGTTACTTCCTGGAGGCTCTGGGAAGGAAGCTTATTCAGGCTGTTGGTCAAATTCAACTCCTTGTGGTGCTAGGGCTGAGGTCCCGTTTCCTTTCTGTTGGCCTCGAGCCTCTTGAGGTTTCCTGTGCGCCTCGTCACATTGCCCTGCACCTTCAAAGCCAGCAATGGCTCGCTGACTCCTCAAGCGTCGAATCTCTCTGACTTCGCCTCCTGCAGGAGAAAGTTCTCTGCTTTTAAAGGCTCATGTGATTAGACTGGACTCACCAGATCACCCAGAACAGTATCTGTATTTTAAGAACTGTCACCTTAATTACATCTGCAATGGCCCTTTTGCATGTTACATAATGTACTTACAGGTTGCAGGGATTGGGACATGGATATCTTTGTGGGACCATCATGCCTATCAGACCTTTTATTTCTTTGTTTTCCATGTAGAATATTTTAGGATAGTTTTTTTCCCTTTATGTTTTTATTTTATTTTTGAAACAGGATTTCCCTCTGTCACCCATCTGGAGTGCAGTGGTGCAATCACGGCTCACTGTAACCTCTTCCTTCCAGGCTCAAGAGACCCCCCCACCTCAGCCTCCCAAGTAGCTAGGACTAATACAGGTACATGACACCATGCCTGGCTAATTTTCGTATTTTTTGTAGAGACGGGGTCTCCCTATGTTGCCCAGGCTAGTCTTGAACTCCTGGGCTCAAGGAATCTGCCAGCCAAAGTGTTGGGATTACTGGCATGAGCCATCGTGCCTGGCCAATTTTTTCCGTTTAAGAGGAAGTAGAAGACAGCTCCATCCTTTTGGGAAAAATGAACTGCCAGACACCATCAGGCCCCAAATTCACACAGCCATCATGCATTCAGCTTACGACCGTAAGTCCTTGATTCTGGCCTCAAACTCAGTAAAATTCATTTGTGCATTTAAGACTTGAGGCAGCCAAATTTTGACACACCATTAGGTGGCACTTGATTAGAAAGCTTGATGCTGTCTGAACTTTTTCAAGGCAGCAATCCGACAAGAGGGCAAGGAAACTGTGAGGTCAAGGGGCAGAGTAGGGCTGGGGTTCTTAGTGATTATGGGGAAGTCCTCACAGGCAAAAACTGTCCAAGACTTGAAAGTAATTTGTACTTTGAAGTTAACTTTAGAGAACTTAAATATTAACTTAGCAACTGTAAATAGAGCATTTAAAAGCTTTTACACATGATAGTTTAAGAAAGCATGGCATCAGCCTGGCGTGGTGGCTCACACCTGTAATCCCAGCACTTTGGGAGGCTGAGGCGGGTCGATTGCCCGAAATCAGGAGTTCGAGACCAGCTTGGCCAACATGGTGAAACCCCATCTCTACTAAAAACACAAAAAATTAGCTGGGCATGGTGGTGGGCACCTGTAATCCCAGCTACTAGGGAGGCTGAGGCAGGACAGTCACTTGAACCCAGGAGGCAGGGGTTGCAGTGAGCTGAGGTATCTCCAGCCTGGGCAACAAGAATGAAACTCTGTCTCCAAAAAAAAAAAAAAAAAAGCATGGCATAAAAACATCACGATATATATATGTGTGTGTGTTTGTGTGCGTGTGTGTGTGTGTATTTTATTTTATTTTTTGGAGACAGAGTCTTGATCTGTTACCCAGTCTGGAGGGCACTGGTGTAATCACAGTTCACTGCAGCCTCAACTTCCTGGGCTCAGGGGATCCTCCCACTTCAGTCTCCTGAGTAGCTGGGACTACAGGCACACAGCACCACATCTGGCTAATTTTTGTATTTTTTGTAGAGACGGTGTTTCACCATGTTGCCTGGGCTAGTTTTGAACTCCTGTGCTCAAGTAATTTACCTGTCTCAGCCTCCCACAGTGCTGTGATTACAGGTGTGAGCCACCATGCCAAGCCACAGCATTTCTCCTGTGTTTAAAATGAGCAAATATTCAGGCTGGACGCAGTGGGTCACGCCTGTAATCCCAGCACTTTGGGAGGCCGAAGCGGGCAGATTACCTGAGGTCGGAAGTTTGAGACCAGCCTGACCAACATAGAGAAACTCTGTCTCTACTAAGAATACAAAATTAGCCTGGTGTGGTGGCTCATGCCTGTAATCTCAGTTACTCAGGAGGCTGAGGCAGGAGAATTGCTTGAACCTGGGAGATGGAGATGGAGACGGAGGTTGCAGTGAGCTGAGATTGCAACACTGTACTCCAACCTGGGTGACAGAGTGAGACTCCATCTCAAAAAAAAAAAAAAAAAAGCTGTTATGGAGATTCATGCATGAGTTTATTCTGTGTGTGCGCATATGTTTTTATTTCTTCTGAGCCAATATGGAAAGGTGGAATTTCTGGGTTAGATGGCAACTCCACATTTAGCTTTTTGAGGAACCACTCAACTGTTTGCCAAAGTGGCTGCACCATTTTACATGATCAACACACGTGTAATTTTAAAAATGGCTTCATTAGCTTGTGATTGACATACAATAAAATGCACATATACTCAGTATATGATTTGGTAAGTTTTGGCTTATGAATACACCCATAAAACCATCACCACAATCACTTCAAAGTCATCTATCACTCCAAAATTTTCCTTGTACTGATACAAGTTCCTTGTATTGATACAAGTTTTTTAATCAAATATGTGCTTTGCAAAAATGTTCTACTATTCTGTGGCTTACGTTTTCATATTCTTAACAGTTTCTTTTGAATAGCAGAGATTTTTAATTTTTATGAAGTCCAAAATATCAATTCATCCTTTTTAGGATTGCATTTTGGTGTCATATCTAATTTTTTTTTTTTTTCCTAATAGACGACCAAAATTTTCTCCTGTTTTTGTTTTTGTAGTTTTATAGTTTTAGATTTTTAACAATCAATTGCCACATAATTAAAATTTCAGAAATAAACCCATATATTTACGATCAATTGTTTTTCAAACAGGGTGCCAGGAAATAACCTTTTCAACAAATAATGATGGAAAACTTGGATATTCACATACGAAAGGAATGTGGACCTCTAACTCATACCATACACAAAATCGAACTCAAAATTACTTATAGATCTAAATTTAAGAGCTAAAACTAAAAAACACTTAAAAGAAAATGCAGAATATTTGCAACCTTGGGCTAGGCAAGGTTTCTCAGATATGACAAAAGCACAAATAACAAAAGAAAACAAAGTTTATAGCTAAATTAGAAACTTTTGTGCTACAAATGACACCATCAAAAAACTGAAAAGGCAACTTACAGAACTGGAGAAAACATTTGCAGATCATATGAAGGAATTGCATCTAGAACGTACAAAAATACAATTCAACAATTAAAAGACAAAAAACCCAATTTAAAAATGAGCAAAGGATTTGAAAGTACCTCTGAAGAAGTTATATTAATGGTAAATAACACATGAAATGATGCTCAACACCATTAGTCATTAGGGAAATGCAAATCATAACCACAATGAGTTACCACTTCATATCCACTATGATGGCTATAGTAATTTTTAAAACACAGAAAATTACAAGTGTTTGTTAATGAGGATGTGGAGAAACTGGAAACTTCGTACATTGCCGGGAATGTAAAATGGTGCAGCCATTGTGGAAAACCATTTGGTAGTTCCTCAAAAAGTTAGACATAAAATTATAAGATGACTCTTCAACTCTACTCCTAGACATGTAATCAAAAGAATTGAAAAGAGACTCAAGCAGATATTTATATGCTAACAGTCACTGTAGCACTGTTCACAATAGCCAAACAGTGGAAACAACCCAGTGTCCATCAGCTGATAAATAAACAAAATGTAGTGCGTGCATACAGTGGAATAGTATTCAGCCATAAAAAAGGAGTGGCATTCTGATACATGCTACACCATGGGTGAATCTTGAAAACATTATGCTAAGTGAAATAAGCTAGACAATATTGTATTATTCCACTTATAATATCTATAATAGGCAATTATAGCAACAGAGAGTAAATAATAGGTTATCAGGGGTTGGGAGTGAGGACAGATGGGTAGTTAACAGGCACAGAGTTTCTGTTTGGGGTGTTGGAAAAGTCTTGGAAATAGAAATAGTGATGATGATTGCAAAACATTGTGAATGTAATTAGTGCCACTGAATTGTGCTCTTAAAATGGTTAAAATGATGGCCGGGCACAGTAGCTCACGCCTGTAATCCCAGCACTTTGGGAGGCTGAGGCGGGCAGATCACGAGGTCAGGAGATCGAGACCATCCTGACTAACATGGTGAAATCCCATCTATACTAAAAACACAAAAATTTAGCCGGGTGGCTGAGGCAGGAAAATGGCGTGAACCCAGGAAGTGGAGCTTGGAGTGAGCCAAGATGGCTCCACTAGATCACGCCCAGGCACTCTAGCCTGGGCGACAGAGTGAGACTCCGTCTCAAAAAAAAGAGAAAAAAGAAAAAAGAGGTTAAAATGATATATTTTATGTAACATTTATTTTACCACAATAAGCAAATTGACAAATGCATGATGAGATACCATTTCATGTTCACTAGCATGGCTATAATAAAAAAGATAGGCAATAATGAGTGTTGGCAAGGATTTGGAGAAATTGAAACCTTAGTGCACTTCTGGCGGGAATGTAGCCTTTGTAGCTGTTTTGAAAAACAGTTTTGCAGTTTCTTAAAAAGTTAAACATGTCATTTTCATACAATCCAGCAATTCCACTCCTACTTATTAACCCAAGAGAAATGAAAACCTGTGCTCACACAAAAACTTGTACACAAATGTCCCTAGCAGCATTATTGTAATAGACCCAAAGTGGAAATAACCCCAGTATTTATCGACCAATGAATGAATAAACAAAATGTGATATATCCTTACAAAGGAATATTATTTGGCAAGTGAAAGGAATGAAGCACTGATGCACACTACAACATAGATGAACCTTGAACAAATTATGCTAAGAGAAAGAAGCCAGATACAGAAGACTAAATGTTGGATGCTTTCATTTTATAAAATATCCGTAAGAACCAAATCTGTAAAGACAGAAAGATTGGCTGTTGCTCAGGGCTGAGGAGGAGATAGTAGGGGAAATGAGGAGTTATTGTTAATAAGTATAAGGTTTCTTTCTGGGTGGACAAAAATTTTCTATAGATTGTGGTGATGTTTGTCCAACCCAGGGAACTTATTTAAAAAATTTGACTTAGGTTGGGCGAGGTGGCTCATGCTACCTGTATTCCCAGCACTATGGGAGGCGGAGGAGGGAGAATCACTACAAGTCAAGAGTTGGAGACCAGCCTGGCCAACATAGTGAGACCCTGTCTCTATTGAAAAATTCGAAAACTAGCTGGGCATGATGGTGCACATGTGTAGTCCTAGCTATGTGGGAGGCTGAAGCAAGAGGATCCCTTAAGCCCAGGAGTTTGAGTTTGCAGCAAACTATGATCATGCCACTGCACTCCATTCTGGGCAACAGAGTAAGACCCTGTCTCTAAGAAAAAAAATAAATTAAATAAAATTAAAAATGTAAAAAGTGTACATTTTAAATGGGTGAATAGTTTGGTTTGTAAATTATATCTCATAAAGCTCTTGAAGAGTCACTTGTGCATATTTATGTGGGTCTATTTCTGAACTCTCTGTTCCGTTCCACTTCTCTGTTTCTAACTTTATGCTAATGCCACACTGTTTTGATTACTGTGGCTTTATATGTCTTGAATCAAGTAATGTAAATCCTCTGACTTTGCTCTTCTTTTTCAAAGCTGTTTTGGTTATTCTAGGTCCTATGTATTTTCATGTGAATTTGAGAATCAGCAGCTCGTCAGTTTTCACAAAAATGCCAGCTAGAATTTTGATTGTGATTGCATAGCATCTGTATTAGTCCATTTTGTGTTGCTACAAAGGAATATTCAAGGCTGGGTAATTTACAGACAGAAGAGGTTTATTTGGCTCACGGTTCTGCAGGCTGTCCAAGCATGGCACCAGCATCCACTTGGCTTCTGGTGAGACCTCAGGAAGCTTTCATTCATGGTGGAAGGTGAAGGGGGAGCAGGTGTGTTACACGGCAAAAAAAAGGAGGCAAATGAGAGATGCCAGACTCCTATAAACAACCAGCTCTCACATGAACGAGAACTCACTCATTACCATAGGAGGACGCCAAGCCATTCATGCAGGGTCTGCCCCATGACCCAAACACCTCCCACCAGGCCCCACCTCCAACAGTGGAAATCACATTTCAACATGAGATATGGAGGGACAGATATCCAAACCAGATAATTCCACCCCTGGCCCCCCAGATCTCATGTTCGTCTCATACTGCAAAATATATCACTCCTCCTTAATAGTCCCCCAAAGTCTTAAGTCATTCTAGCATCAACTCAAAAGTCCAAAGTCCAAAGTCTTATCTGAGACTCAAGACAAGTCCCTTCCACCTATGAGCCTGTAAGACCAATAACACACTATTTACTTCCAAGATACAATGATGGTATAGGCATCAGGCAAACATTCCCATTCCAAAAGGGAGAAATCGGCCAAAAGAAGTGGGCAACAGGCCCCATGTGGGTCTGAAACCCAGCAGGGCAAACGTTAAATGTTAAAGCTCCAAAATAATCTCCTTTGGCTCCATGTCCCACATTCTGGGCACACTGGTGTGAAGAATGAACTCCCAAGGCCTCGGGTGGCCCTGGCCCTGGCCCTGGCCCTGTGGCTTTGCTGGGCACAGCCCAAGTGGCTGCTCTCACAGGCTGGAGTTGAGTGCCTGCAGTTTTTCCAGGCTGAGGGTGCAAGCTGCCAGTGACTCTACCATTCTTGGGCCTGGAGGGTGGTAGTTCCATTCCCACAGCTCTACTGCACAGTGCCTCACTGGGGACTCTCCATGGGGGCTCCAACCCCACATTTCCCCTCAGCACTGCCCTCGTTGTGGCTCTCTGTGGGGGCTCTGCCCCTGTGGCAGGCTTCCGTCTGGGCACCCAGGCTTTCCTATACATCTTCTGAAATCTGGGTGGAAGCTGCCAAGCCTGCTTCACTCTTGCATTCTGTGTGCCTACAGACTTAACACCATGTGGAAGTTGCCAAGGTTTACAGCTTGTGCCCTCTGGAGCTGCAGCCCAAGCTGTCCCTGAACCCCTCTGAACCAAGGCTAGAGCTGGAGTGGCCAGAATTGGGGGAGCAGTGTCTTGAAGCTGTACAGGGCAGCAGCGCCCTAGCCTGATCTCTAAAACCAGTTTGCCTGTCTAGGCCTCCAGGGCTGTGATGGGAGAAGTGTCCTGGAAGATTTCCAAAATGCCTTCTGAGCCTTTTTCCCATTGTCTTGAATATTAGCACCTGGCTCCCTTTTAGACGTGCTAATTGCTTTAGCAAGCAGCCTGCTTGGATTCCCCTCCTGGAAACTCCCTTTCCTCCTCTACCTCATGGCCAGGCTGTGGATTATCCAAACTTTTATGCTCTGCTTCCCTTTTAATTGTAAGTTGCAACCTTAGGTCATTCCTCTGCTCCCATATCTGATTACAGGCTGTTAAAAGCAGCCATGGCACTTCTTGAATGCTTAGAAATTTCTTCTGCCAGTTACCCTAAGTCATCACTCTCAAGTTCAGCCCTCCACAAAGCTCTAGGACATGGACACAATGCAGCCAAGTTCTTTGCTAAGGTGTAACAAGGGTGACTTTTACTCCAGTTCCTACTAAGTTCTTCATTTCTTTTCTTTTTTTTGAGACGGAGTCTCACCCTGTTGCCCAGGCTGGAGTGCAGTGGCGCCATCTCAGCTCACGACAACCTCCGCCTCTCAGGTTCAAGCAATTCTCCTGCCTCAGCCTCCCAAGTAGCTGGGGTTACAGGCACCCGCCACCGTGCCTGGCTAATTTTTGTATTTTTAGTAGAGGCGGGGTTTCACCATGTTGGTCAGGCTGGTCTTGAGCTCCTGACCTCAGGTGATCTGCCCATCTTGGCCTCCCAAAGTGCTGGGATTACAGGCGTGAGCCACTGCTCCCAGACAAGTTCTTCATTTCTATCTGATACCTCCTCAGCCTGGCCTTCACAGTCTGCATTTCTGTCAGCATTTTGGACACAATCATTTCACCGATCTCTAATAAGTTCCAAACTTTCCCTTGTCTTCCTGTCTTCTTCTGAGCCCTCTAAACTCTTCCAACTTCTGCTCATTACCCAGTTTCTAAAGCTACTTCCACATCTTCAGGTATCTTTATAGCAACATCACACTCCTGGTATCAATGTTCTGTGTTAGTCTGTTTTGCATTGTTAGGGAGGAAATGCCTTCAGAGTCTTTTCCCTATTATCTTGAATATTAGCACCGGGCTCCCTTTATTATAAATTTATAAAGACTGGGTAATTTGGCCAGGTGTGGTGGCTCACGCCTGTAATCCCAGCACTTTGGGAGGCTGAGGTGGGTAGATCACTTGAGGTCAGGAGTTCGAGGCCACCCTGGCCAATATGGCGAAACTCCTTCTCTACTAAAAATACAAAAATTAGCCAGGCGTGGTGGCTCACACCTGTAGCCCCAACTACTCAAGAGATTGAGAGGCAGGAGAATCGCTTGAACCCACTGGGTGCAGTGGTGCTGAGATCACGCAGAATGGTGAGATGGCTCACAGTTCTGTAGGCTGTACAAACATGGCACCATCATCTGCTCAGCTTGTGGTGACGAAAGGACACAAAGATAGATGTGTACCCGCCCCCCCCCACACCTTTGTTCTGCTCTCTAATCTTTGCACATACTAGAGATTTCGTAAGTTCTGTGAGCACCTGTTTTTCTGCACGTACCAGAGATTTTGTTTTGCACATACCAGAGATTTTGTAAGTTCTG
>NW_012104142.1:6492102-6493959 GCF_000951045.1 Mandrillus leucophaeus | reverse complement strand
ATCATCATGGCTCACTGCAGTCTCGACCTCCCACACGCCTGTAGTCCCAGCTACTTGGGAGGCTGAGATGGGCTCAGGTGATCCTCCCATCTCAGTAGCTGGGGCTACAGGTGTGTGTCACTGTCAGGCCTCTGAGCCCAAGCCAAGCCATCGCATCCCCTGTGACTTGCACGTATAGGCCCAGATGGCCTGAAGTAACTGAAGAATCACAAAAGAAGTGCAAATATCCTGCCCCGCCTTAACTGATGACATTCCACCACAAAAGAAGTGAAAATGGCTGGTCCTTGCCTTAAGCGATGACATTATCTTGTGCCTGGCTTATCCTAGCTCAAAAAGCTCCCCCACTGAGCACCTTGTGACCCCCACTCCTGCCCGCCAGAGAACAACCCCCCTTTGACTGTAATTTTCCTTTACCTACCCAAATCCTATAAAACGGTCCCACCCTTATCTCCCTTCGCTGACTCTATTTTTGGACTCAGCCCACCTCCACCCAGGTGAAATAAACAGCCATGTTGCTCACACAAAGCCTGTTTGGTGGTCTCTTCACGTGGATGCACATGACAGTCACCATACCTGGCTAATTAAAAAAAATTTTTTTTCTGTAGAGACGGGGTTTGCCATGTTGCCCAGGCTGGTCTTGAACTCCTGAGCTCAAGAGATCTGCCCACCTCAGCCTCCTAAGGTGTGGGATTACAGGCATGAGCCACTGTGCCCATACTATTTATTTATTTAGATATTATTTAATTTCTTTTAGCAATATTTTATAGTTTCCAGTTAGAGGACTTTACGTATTTTGTCAGATTTATTCCTAAGTATTTTATATTTTTGATGCTATTACAAATGGCATTTTACTAATTGATAAGTGAGTAAATTTTTGACTTTTCACTGTTAGCATATAGAAATACAATTAATTTTTGCGTATTATCTTGTATCCTTCAACCTTGCTAAACTTGCCTATTAGTTCTAGTTGCTTTTTTTCTGGGTTCCATTAGATTTCTACATAGACAGTCATGTTGTCTGAAAATTGAGACAATTTTTACTTCTTCAATTTGGCTGTTTTTTTTTTTTTCCTTTCTTTTCCTGCCTGATTGAGTGGCCAGGACTTCCAGCACAATGTTGAATAGAAAAGGGGAGCGAAGGTGTCTTGTTCCTGATCTTAGGGGAAACTATTCAATCTTTCACCACTAAGTGTGATGGTAGCTGTGGGGCTTTTGTAGATGTCCATGATTATGTTGAGGATATCCCTTTCTATTCCAGATTTATTTAGTTTTTATCAGGAATGAATATTGGATTTTGTCAAATGCTTTTCTGTGTTTATCAAGATAATCATATGGTTTTCTTTTTTTACTTTGTTAATATGGTGAATTATAATGAACGATTTTTCCTTTAGAGATGGTATCTTGTGTTGTTGCCCAGGCTGACCTTAGACTCCTGGGCTCAAATGATCCTCCCACCTTAGCCTCCTGAGTAGCTTGGACTACAGGCATAAATGACTGCAACTTGCTCAATTATTGATTTTGAATATTTTATTTATTTAGAAATGGGATCTTGCTACATTGCTTAGGCTGGTCTTAAACTCTCAGCCTCAAGAGATCCTCCCAGCTCGGCCTCCCAGTGTTGGGATTACAAGTGAGAGCTGCCACATCTGGCCTGATTTTGAAGATTAAACTAGCCCTGTATTCCTGGGATAAACTCCACTTGATCATGATATATTAACTTCTTTTTTTTGAAACAGGGTCTTGCTCTGTTGTTCAGGCTGGAGTGCAGTAGCACGATCATGGATCACTGCAGCCTTGACCTCCTGGGCTCAAGTGATCTTCCCATCTCAGCCTCCTAAGTAGCCATGACTACAGGCAC
>NW_012104142.1:6487008-6487562 GCF_000951045.1 Mandrillus leucophaeus | reverse complement strand
GGCCTCCCAAAGTGCTGGGATTACAGGCTTGAGCCACCGTGCCCGGCCCAGTTTTACAATTTTCACAGCAAAATTGAGCAGAACATTTCAGGAGTTCCCATATACCTCTGGACTCCCAAAGGGCACAGCCTCCTCCACTACCAACGTCCTACACAAAAGTGGAATATTTGTTACAGTCAATGAACCTACAATGACACATCATTATTCCTCCGAATCTATTGTTTACATTAGGGTCCACTTGGTATTTTATATTCTATAGGTTTTGACTAATGCGTAATGACATGTATCTACAACATAACATCAACAGGGAAGTGTCACTGCCCTAAGTATCCTCTGTGCTCTACCTCATCATCCCTCCCTCTCCCCAGTCCCTGGCAACCGCTGATATTTTTACTGTCTCTATATATAGTTTTGCATTTTCTGGAATGTCAAATAGTTGAAATCGTATAGTATGTAGCCTTTTCAGATTGGGTTCTTTTGCTTCACAATATGCATTTAAGATCCCTGCATGTCTTTTCATAGCTTGATAGCTTATTTCTTTTTTTTTTTTTTTT
>NW_012104142.1:6456097-6486173 GCF_000951045.1 Mandrillus leucophaeus | reverse complement strand
TTTCTCTCTCTTCTCTCCTTCTGGGATTTTCATTGTGTGTAATAAGTGTTATGTTGGTTATATGTTGGTCTGCCCATTTGTCTCCATTCTTATTTTTTTTCTTCCTCAGATTGGATAATCTCAATCTTCAAGGCCACCGATTCTTTCTTTTTCTTGTTCAAATCTGCTGTTAAGCCCCTCTTGTGAAATTTTCACTTGAGCTATTATAATTTTGTTTTTTTTTTGAGTTAGAGTCTCACTCTGTGCCCAGGCTGGAATGCAGTGGTGTGATCTCAGCTTCCTGGGTTCAAGAGATTCTCGAGCCTCAGCCTGCCAAGTAGCTGGGATTATAGGTGCTGGCCACAACGCCCTGCTAATTTTTATATTTTTGTAGAGATGAGGTTTCACCTCCCCAAGTTGGTCTTGAACTTCTGACCTCAAGTTATCCGCCCACCTCAGCCTCCCAAAGTGTCAGGATTATAGTCATGAGCCACTGTACCTGGCCTGAGTATAATTTTAAACTGCAGAATTTCTATTTGGTTCCTTTTAAATATTTTCTATCACCTCATTAATATTCTCTCTTTGGTGAGACATCAAGCTTTTTTAGTTGTTGTTGTTCTTTATTTTATTTTATTTTTTTTGAGATGGAGTCTCGCTCTGTTGCCCAGGCTGGAGTGCAATGGCACCATCTTTGCTCACTGCAATCTCTGTCTCCCGGGTTTAAGCAATTCTCCTGCCTTAGCCTCCCAAGCAGCTGGTACTACAGGTGTGCACCACCATGCCTGGCTAATTTTTGCATATTTAGTAGAGATGGGGTTTCACCATGTTGGTCAGGCTGGTCTTGACCTCCTGACCTCAGGTGATCTGCCCACCTCAGCCTCTCAAAGTGCTGGGATTACAGGCATGAGCCACCGCACCTGGCCTTTTAGTTGTTGTTCTTTAGACATGTTTTATTTAGCTGTTTAAACATACTTAAAATAGCTGATTTAACATCCTTGTCTAGTAAGTCTAATGTCTGAGTTACCCCAGGGACAATTTTTTTGTTGATTTTTTCCCCCCACATATAGGCCATACTTTCTTGTTTCTTGCATTTCTTGGAAAGTGAGGCATGAAACTAGGGCAGGTTAAAATGCCACAATGCCACTGCACCTGGCTAAGGGACAGACTTCTAAGAATGAAGCTAAATTGAGAAGAAGGAAGAGTTTCAGTGCAGAGGATGTGAGCAGAAGTAAAGCCAGATAATACAAAGAGCTAGTTTTTCTGACAGCCAAAATCCCTGGTGACTCTGCCTTTCTTAAGTCTCTAACTCACTACAGAAATCTGGAGAAGTGAGAAAGGTCTTCATTGAGCAAACATTTATTTAGCATCTACTATGCGACAGCAGACAGTTCTGCCTTAGAAGAAGACATATACATTAACAAAAATTATATGATACAATACAATTGCATAAACTATGATAAGGAAATATGCAATGTACTATGAGAGAAAAACAGATGAAGCAGCAACTAACTGCCTGGGTATTATAGAATAAAACATTACAGACGACCTGACTTTTGAACAGCATCTTTAAATATGAGTAGTTGTAGAGGAAAAATGGTAATCCAGTTAGAAGTATGAGTGTAGTTATAAGGTATGTTTAGCCTGAAGGAGGGATGGCTGTAGGAAAGCTGTTAAAGTGGTTAAGGGGTGGATGGTCAAGGGATTTCAACAGACCAGTGGATGTGACTGAGTTTCCTCTTTAACAAGGCATCCCCATGGTGAGGGAGGACTTACTGGTGATGGGGAAGAACGAGAGTTGGGGAAATATATAAGATAATGCTCTAAATTACACCAAAGGAGATGGAGACATGAGGAAGACATTTAAGAGAGGTATTGTTGACCGAACTTGGTGATCAATTAGATATATAGGAATGAATGATGTCAGCAACATGGTGGAATAGGAATTTCCAGACTCTCCTCCACTCACAGATACACGAAATCAACATCTATTTACAGATCAATTCCCTTTGAGAGAAAGTCAGGGACCAGTTGAGAGACACCCACTGGGCAACTGAGAAAACATCCACATTGAGTGGGTAGGAGAAGCCAAGCCATACTCAGGCACGGATACCATTCCGGGCACTGTGCTATAAAACTGGGAAAGGAATCTCCAACATGTATCTTCTCCATGGTTGGTTTCTTAATCCACCAACTCTGAGAGTAGAGGGAATCAGGCATACACAAGTCTCTCTAGACCACAGGAGAAAAGTGGCAGTTTTATAGATGCACAAGCACTTCTAGAGGCTGCATCTCCCCGGAAGAACACAGAGAAGGGGCTTAAAAAATGCATCCCTCTTTCTCCCCAGAAGGGGTTTATGACACAGTCTTTCAGTGGCTACTTGACAGCCTTACTTTTAACTAACTTGCATCAGGGAGTTAAAGAGGCAGACAAAATAGAAGCCTGCTGGCAGCCTGATAAGCAGATTGGCACTTCCCAAGCCTTCTTTCCTGGTTCACTCCAGCAATAACTCCAGGTCTATTAATCCTTTCTGGAAGGAGACTGTCCACACAAGCACCCCAGCGTTTACAGTTTCCATCTGAGGAATTGCATCCTAAATCTTCTAGCTCTAGTAACAGAGGGGATCTAAGCATATTTGAATCTCTCTAGTCCACAGAAAAAAGTAGTGGTTTCATAAGCAAGCATTACCAGGGGCTTTATCCCCTGGAAGCCGTGCAGAGAAGGGGCTATAGAAATGCAGCTCCCTGTTTCTCCCCAGAAGAGGCTTATGCCAAGCATCAAGTGCTCCAGTTTTTTACAGTTATCTCCCAAAGGATTCCATCCTAAACCTCTTAGACCTGGGAGCAGAAGGGACTAGGCATATGTGAGTCTCTGTAGATCACAGAACAAAGAGATGGTTTTAAACAGGTGCACAAACACTTCCAGGGGTTAGACCTGCTTTCGGTAGTGCACAAAATGGGTTGGAATGTACAGCTTCCATTTTCTTGCCAGAGGAGGTTTATGGCACACACTTCCTGTGGCTAATTGATGGCCTGGCTTCTAATGAACTTGACTGGAGAGTTAACGGGGCAGAGAAACAGTAGCTCTACAGCAACCTGAGCCAGAGCTTGGCACTTCCTGAGCCTTTCTTTTGGCTCACCCCAGTGATAAATCCAGGCCTATCCATTCTTCTTGGGAAGGAGTTTTTACATGCACTGAGTGTCACAAATTCTACATCTCCTACCAAAGGGACTATCTCCTTAAGAATCTCACTCTAGGCTGGGCACAGTGGCTCGTGGCTGTAATCCCAGCACTTTGGGAGGTTGAGGCGGGTGGATCACCTGAGGTTACGAATTCAAGACCTGGCCAATATGGTGAAAACCTGTCTCTACTAAAAATCCAAAAATTAGCCAGGCATGGTGGCAGGTGCCTGTAATCCCAGCTACTCAGAAGGTTGAGGCAGGAGAATCACTTGAACCTGGGAGGTGGAGGTTGCAGTGAGCTGAGATGGCACCATTGCACTTCAGCCTGGGCAGCAAGAGCGAAACTCTGTCTCTGAAAAAACAAAACAACAACAACAACAACAAATCCTTACTCTAGGAATTGATGGGACTTTGCATTCCTGAGTGGCCTAGACCACAAAAAACAAAGAGGCAGATATACAACGGGCCCACTTCCAGCAGCTATTTCCCCAGGAACAGAAGGGTGCTGCCTGAATGTGAAGACAGACATTTACCACAGATTCTCTCCCCAGTTTTGTGCAGAGAGGGTGGGAGAAAATGCTTGCACTAAGCTTCACTGTGAAGAGAGAAGGAACTGGAACACATATGCAACACCTCAACCTTTCCAGGTATATCAAGAGAGTCTGCTTCTACCTTACCAATCCTGGGGTATGGAGAGGACATAGCATATTCTTTTTTTCTCTCTTTATTTTTATGTAATATATTAATATAGAGATAGAGCCTTATTATGTTGTCCAGGCTGGTCTCAAACTCTTGGGCTCAAGCGATCCTCCTGTCTTGGCCTCCTAAAGTACTGGGATTACAGGCTTAAGCTACTGTGCCTGGCCAGGACATGGCACATTCTAATCTCCAAGGGGCCACCAAAACCAGAAAGAGCCATTTGGATGAACATAAAGATTTCAGAGAAAATTTAAAGTCTCTGGCCAGATGGATTGGTGAGATTCTCTATATGAGGCCAGTCTGACAAGACTAGGAAAGGCCGTTCCTATCTAATGTACAGAAAAAAAGGCAAGGTAAATGGAAAAAATAGGAGAGTATATTTCCAAAAAAAGAACAAGATAAATCTCTAGAACTGATGTGAAGTGGAGATGCAATTTACCCAACAGGGAATAGAAAATAATGGTTATAAAGATGCTCACTGAGGTCAGGAGAGCAATGTAAGAACTGAGAATTTCAACAAAGAGAGTGTATTAAAAAGTACCAATCAGGGTGTGGGAGCAGTGGCTCATGCCTGTAATCCCAGCACTTTTGGAGGCTAAGGTGGGAGGATTGCTTGAGCCCAGGAGTTTGAGACCAGCCTGGGCAACACAGGGAGATGTATCTCCATAAAAACTTTTATTAAAAAATTAGCTAGGTGTGGTGGTGCATGCCTTTGTTTCCAGCTACTCAAGGGGCTGAGGTGGGAAGATTGCTTGAACTTAAGAGGTCAAAGCTCCAGTGAGCCATGATTGTGCCACTACATTTCAGCCTGGGCAAAAGAGCAAGAGCCTATCTCAAAAACAAAACAAAACAAAAACCAAAAGAAAACAAAGTACCAAACAGAAATCATAGAGCTGAATAATACTATGACTGAACTGAAAAATTAAATAGAGGGATTCAACAGCCAACTAGATAAAGCAGAAGAAAGGATATTTAACTTAAAGACGGATCATTAGAAATCATCCAATCTGAGGAACAAAAACAAAAAGAGCTTAAAAGAGTAATGATAGCTTAAAAGACTTACGGAACACCACCAAATGTAACAACATAAACATTATTGGTATACCTGAAGGAGAGGGGAGAGAGAAAAGGACAGAAAACATTTTCAAAGTAATAATGGCAGAAAACTTCCTAAGCCTGGGTGAAACACATAGAAATCCAGATTCAGGAAGCCCAAAAGAAACCAAATAGGATGAATCAAAAGAGAGCCATGTTGAGACATATCATAATCAAATTGGTAAAAGTTAAAACAAAGACAGAGTTTGGGAAGCAGCAAAGGCAGGCTAGAAGGAAGCAGTATGACACATTCAAAAACCTCAAAGAAAAAAAACTGTCAACCCATGATACTATACCCAGCAATCTTGTCTTTCAATAAAGAAGGAGTTATAAAGATGTTTTCAGACAAATAAAAGCTGAGAGAGTTTATCACCACTAGACCTGGCTTACAAGAAATGCTAAAGGAACTTCTTCAAGCTGAAGGAAAAGGATGTATTTAGTAACATTAAAACATATAAAAGCATAAAAGTCATTGGTTAAAATAAGTATGTTGTGAAATCCAAAACACTCTAATATGGTAAGGGCAGTGAGTAAATCAACTATATCTGTAGTATAAAAGTTAAGAAGCAAAAGTATGAACAACTACATACATATGAAGAGCTACAATAATTTGTTAAGATTCAAATAATAAAAGATGTAAATTTTGACAAAAACATAAAACATTGAGGGGGGGAGTACAAGTATAGAGTTTGTATAAATAATCAAAGTTAAATAGTCAGTAGCTTAAAGTAGCCAGTTATAAGATGTTTTATGTAAGCTTCAGGGTAACTACACAGCAAAAACTTAGATAGAAAAGAGATAAAAGGAAAAGACTCAGCACACCACTACAGAAAGCCATCAAACCAAAAAGGAAGAAAGCAACAGAGGAAGAAAGGAACAAAGCATCTACAAAGCAATAAGAAAAAAATGATCAAGATGGTGCTGGCAAATTCCTACCTAGTAATAGTTATGTTGAATATAAATGGATTAAATTATCCAATCAAAAGGTACAGAGTGGCTGAATGGATTTTAAAAAACAAAAAACCAAGACCCAACTATATGCAGCCTATGAGAGATTCATATCACCTTAAAGGACACTCACAGATGAAAAATGAAGATATGGGAAAAATATTCTATGCAAATGGAAACCAAAAGAAAGCAGGGGTAGCTACACTTATTTCAGATAAAATATGCTTTTTTTTTTTTTTTTTTGAGATGGAGTCTTGCTCTGTCATTCAGGCTAGAGTGTACTGGCATGATCTTGGCTCACTACAACCTCCACCTCCCAAGTTCAGGCAATTCTCCCGCCTCAGCCTCCCGAGTAGCTGGGACTACAGGCATACACCACCATGCCTGGCTAATTTTTGTATTTTAGTAGAGCTGGGGTTTTACTATGTTGGCCAGGTTGGTCTCGAATTCCTGACTCAGATGATTCGCCTGCCTTGGCCTCCCAAAGTGCTGGGATTATAGACGTGAGCCACCATGCTCAGCCCTGATAAAACAGACTTCAGATAAAAAACTGTAAATAGAGACAAAGAAGGTCATTATATGGTAATAAGGGGTCAATTAATCAAGAGAATATTACAATTGTAAATACATATACACCCAACATCATAGCACCTAAATATATAAAGCAAACATTAAGAGATCTGAAGGAACACATAGACTGGAGGAACGCCATAATAGTAGGGGATTTTAATATCTCAATTCCAACAACAGACAGATCATTCAGACAGATAATCAATAAGGAAGCATTGTACTTGAACTATACTTCAGACCAAATAAATCTAACTGACACAAAAAGAACATTCTACATATTCTTTAAGTCAAATAATAAATTAGAGGGGAAATTTTAAAAAGTCTTGAGACAAAAATGAAAACAAAACATACCAAAATTTGTGCAATACAGTTCTAAGAGTAAAGTTTATAGCAAAAAATGCCTACCTTCGAAATGAGAAAAGTTATCAAATAAACAAATGTAACACTTCAAGGAACTAGAAGAAGAACAAACTAAGCCCAAAGTTAGCAGAAGGAAGGAAGAAATAAATGATTAGAGACTAGACAATCAATAGAAAAAATCAACAAAATTGGTTTTTGAAAAGCTAAATGAAATGGACTCTTTTTTTTTTTTCTTTTGAGATGGACTCTTGCTCTGTCACCCAGGCTAGAGTGCAATGGCACGATCTCAGCTCACTGCAACCTCTGCCTCCCAGGCTCAAGCCATTCTCCTTCCTCAGCCCAAGTAGCTGGGATTACAGTGTCCGCCACCACACCTGGCTAATTTTTGTATTTTTAGTAGAGATGGGGTTTCACCATGTTGGCCAGGCTGGTCTCAAACTCCTAACCTCAGTTGATCCACCCATCTTGGCCTCCCAGAGTGCTGGGATTATAGGCGTGAGCCACCATGCCCAGCCATGAAAGGGACTCTTGGCTAGAATAAGAAATAAAAGAGAAAAGACTCAAATAAATAAAATGGGACCAGGCATGGTGGCTCATACCTGTTATTACAGCACTTTGGGAGGTCAAGGTGGGAAGATGAGTTTGAGCTCAGCCTGGGAAACACAGCAGGACCCTGCCTCTTAAAAAAAAAAAAAAGTTAAAAAAAAAAAGTTAGCTGGGTGTGGTAGTGAACACCTGTAGTCCTAGCCGACTGGGAAGCTAATGAAGGGCAGAGGATCACTTGAGCCTAGGAGTTTGAGGTTACAGTGAGTTGTGTCACATCACTCTACTCCAGTCTGGGTGACAAAAAGGAAAATAAAAGTGGAAGAGGAGACATTACAACTGATAACACACACAGAAATACGAAAGATCATAAAAGAGTACTACGAAACCAAAAAAACTGAACAACCTGGAAGAAATGGTACATTCCTGGAAACATATAACCTGCCAAGACCGAATCATGAAGAAATTGGAAATCTGAACAGTCCAATAATGAGTAAGTAGATTAAGTCTGTAATTAAAAGTCTCCCATAAAAAAAAGCCCAGGATCAGAAGACTTCGTGGCTGAATTCTACCATTTACAGAAGAACTAATACCAATCCTTCTCAAATTCTTCCACCAAATTGAAGAGGAGGGAATACTTCTAAACAAGGTCATTATTAACCTAATACCAATGCCAGTCAAAGACACTACAAGTATATAAAACTACCAGCCAATATCAATGATGAATATAAATGTAAAAAATCCTCAACAAAATACTAGCAAAGCCTATTCAATAGTATATTCAAGGATTATTTACCATGATCAAATGGGATTTATCCCTGGGATGTAAGGCTGATTAAACATATTCAAATCAATAAATGTGATTCATCATATTAACAGAATGAAAGATAAAAACCATGTGATCATCTCAATAGATGCAGAAAAAACATTTGACAAAATTCAAGATCTATTTATGATAAAAACTCTCAGCAAGTTAGGTATAGAAAGAATGTTCCTCAATACAATTAAGGCCATATATGACAGGGCCACAGCTAATATTATACTCAGTGACGAAAAGTTGAAGGATTTTTCTCTAAGATCAAGAATAAGACAAAGATGCCCATTCCCACCACTTTGGCTCAAAATATTACTAGAAGTGTCAGCCAGAGTAATTAGGCAAGAAAAGAAAATAAAAGGCATCCAAATAGGAAAAGAAAAAGTGAAATTGTCTGTGTGGATGACAGAATTTTATATACACAAAATCCAAAAGATTCCACCAAAAAAATATTAGAACTGACAAATGAATGAACTACAGTTGCAGGATACAAAATCAACATACAAAAGAGTAGTGCTTTCATACACTAACAATGATCTATCTGGAAAAAAAAAAAAACAAAACAATCCCATTTACAATAGCAGCAAAAGAACAAATTATTTAGGAGTAAATTTAACCAAGGAAGTAAAAGATTTGTATACTAAAAACTATAAACATTGATGAAAGAAATTTAAGAATCAGTTGGATACATTAAATATATTAAAAAAGAAACTAAAGAGGACATAAATAAGTGGAAAGATATCCTTTGTTCATGCATTGAAGAATTAATATTTTAAAAATGTCCAACTACCCAAAGTGATGCAACCCCTATCAAAAGTCCAAAAGTCCAGTGGCATTCTTTTTTTTTTTTTTTTTTTGAGACAGGGTCTGGCTCTGTTGCCCAGACAGGAGTGCTCACTGCAATTTCTGCCTCCCAAGCTCAAGCCATTCTCCCACCTCCACCTCCTGACTAGCTGGGACTACAGGTACATGCCACTATATCTGGCTAATTTTTGTATGTTTTATAGACACGGGGTCTTACTTTGTTGCCCAGGCTGGTCTCAAACTCCTGAGCTCAAGTAATCTGCCTGCCTCAGCTTCCCAAAGTGCTGAGATTACAGGTGTGAATCACTACACCTGGCCTCCAATACCATTCTTCACAGAAAGAGAAAAAAAAAGTCCTAAAATTTATATAGAAGCACTTAAGACTTGAATAACCAAAGCAATCTTGACTACCAAGAACAAAGGAGGAGGCATCACACTACTGGATTTCAAAATCTATTAGAAAGCTATAGTAACCAAACTGTATGGTACTGGCATTAAAAACAGACATATTGACCAATGGAATAGGATAGAGATTCCAGAAATAAATCCATATATCTATGGTCAATTGATTTATGACAAAGGTGCCAAGAACACACAAAGGGGAAAAGACAGTCTTTTCAATAAATGGTGCTGAAAAAAATTCCATTCTTCCACATGTGGATATCCATAAATGGAAGAATGAAAATAGCTCCTTATCTCACCTCATACAATAAACAACTTTGCCAGGTGCTGTGTAATGCCAGCACTTTGGGGGGCTGAGGTGGGAGGATCACTTGAGCCAGGAGTTTGAGACCAGCCTGGGAAACATAGGGCGACCCCATCTATACAAAAAAAAAAAAAGTAAATTAGCTGGATGTGGTAGTGCATGCCTGCGGTCTCAGCTACTTGGGAGGCTAAGGTGGGAGGATTGTTTGAGCTTGGGAGGTTGGGGTTGCAGTGAGCCGTGATTGCACTATTGCCCTTCAACCTAGGCAACAGAGTGTAAAGAGTTAAATGTAACATCTGAAACTATAAAACTACTAGAAGAAAACAGGAGAAAAACTTCATGACATTGATCTGGACAACAGTTTCCTGAATATGACTCCAAAAGCACAGGCAATGAAAACAAAAATAGGATTACATCGAACTAAAAAGCTTCTGCATAGTGAAGAATTAATACATGAAAATACACCCCACGGATTGGAAGAAAATATTTGTAAATCATACGTTGCATAAGGGGCTAATATTCAAAATATATAAGGATCTCAAACTACTCAGTAATAAAAAAACAAATAACCCTATTTAAAATGTGAAAAAGACATGAATAGACATTTCACAAAAGAAGACATATGAATGGCCAACAAATATGGGAAAAAATGCTCAAGATCTCTAGTCATCAGAGAAGTGCAAATTAAAACCACAATGAGGTATCACCTCTCACCTGTTGGACTGGCTATTATCAAAAACACGAAAGATAAGAAATGCTGGTGAGGATGTGGAGAAAAGGGAACCCTTGCATACTGTTGGTGATATTGTAAATTAGTACAGTCATTTTAGAAAACAGCATGGAGGTGCCTCAAAAAACTAAAAATATAATTACCACATGATCCAACAATCCCACTTCTTGGGCATATACCCAAAGGAAATGGAATTGGTATGTCACAGACATGTCTGTTCTCTCATGCTCCCAGCAGCATTATTCACAATAGCCAAGATATGGAAACAACCAAAGTGCCCATCAATGGATAAATGAATTTTTAGAATGTGATCTATATACACAATCAAATACTATTCAGCCCTTTAAAAAATAGGAAATTGGCAATTATCTTTAATCCCGGCACTTTGGGAGGCTGAGGCAGGAGGATCGCTTGAGGCCAGGAGTGAGACCAGCCTGGCCAGCATGGCAAAACCCCATCTCTACTAAAAATACAAAAATTAGCCACGGGTGGTGACACATGCCTATAATTCCAGCTACTAGGGTGGCTGAGGCATGAGAATTGCTTGAGCCCAGGAGGTGGAAGTTGTGTAGTGAGCTGAGATGGTGCCATTGCACTCCAGCCTGGGCAACAGAGTAAGACCCCATCTCAAAAAATTTTTTGTTATATTTACCTTATCTTTCATCTACTCATCTCCCTCTTTATGTTTCTTATTTCTTGATGCACTTTACCATAGGTTGAAAACCTCAGTACACTTTATCTCTATCAGTATGTATTTTATTTAACTAGAATTCATTATTTGCGTATAATTCTTTTTTTTTTTTTTTTTTTTGAGGCAGACTTTCCCTCAGGCTGGAATACAGCTGTGCAATCAAGGCTCACGGCATCCTCAGCCTCCGGGGATCAAGTGATCCTCCCATCTCAGCCTCCTGAGTAGCTGGGATCATAGGCATGCACAACCATGCCCAGTTAATTTTTGTATTTTTTTTTTTTTGTAGAGATGGGGTTCCACCATGTTGCCCAAAGTGATCCACCCACCTTGGCCTCCCAAAGTGCTGGGGTAACAGGTGTGAGTCACCACGGCCAGCCTATAATTCTTTCTGTGTGTGTGAGGTAAAACCTAAATATAATGAAATCACAACTTAAGTGGGCTATTTCCTGAGCATTGACAAATGTATATACCTGTGTAATCCTATTATGATCCAGCACATCATCAGCAGTTCACTAAGTCCCCTCATGACCCTTTCTAGTCAGTTTCCACTTTCCTTCTCCCCTGCAAAAGCAATCACTGCTCTTTTTCACTATAGGTTGGTTTTGGTTGTTCTAGACTTTCAAATACATGGAATCTCAGTTTGTATGCTTTTGTATCTGGTTTCCTCAGTAAGGTTTTTTTTTTTTTTTTTAATTGTTGAACTGATTCATGTTGTTTTATCAGCAGTTAATTTCTTCCTTTTGCTATTTTTTCTTTTTGAGAGAGGGTCTCCCTCTGTCACCCAGGTTAGAGTGCAGTGACCCAATCATGGCTCACTGCAGTCTTGACCTTCTGGGCTCAAGCAACTCCTACCTCAGCCTCCTGGGTAGCAAATACAGGTGTGCACCACCATACCCAGCTAATTTTGCTTTTCTCTGTAGAGATGGGGGCCTCACTATATTGTCCAGGCTGGTCTTAACTCCTGGGTTCAGGTGATCCTCCCACATCAGCCTCCCAAATTGCTGGGATTATAGGCATGGGCCACCACACTCAGTCCTCTTTTGCTAAGTATTATTCCACTGTTTGAATGTATCAGTTTATCTGCTCTCCTGCTGATGGACAACTATCCCTTTCCAGTTTTTGGCAATGATGAATAAAACTGCTACAATTCCTTTGGTGGACATATACTTTCACTTCTGTAGGTAAATATCCAGAAGTGAAACAACTGGATGAAAGAATAGGTGTATGTTTACTTTTTTATAAAAAACTTAAGGGCCTTTTCCCAAAGTGGTGGTTCAAGTTTACTTCGGCAATGTTCAGTGGTTGTTCAGTCCATCAGCAATGTTGCTGCATGTCCTCTCCAACATTTGGTGGTGTCATTTTAATTTTAGTCATTCTAGTGTAGTAGTATTCTCAATGAGGTCTTAAAATTCATTTCTCCCATGATAACAGTGTTGAATACTTTATCATGTACTTATTAGTGACTCATATATCTTCTTTTGTAAAGTATCTGTATTTTTGAGTATAAGAGTATTAAGATACATTCTGCATATAAATTCAGATATATGTGTTGTGATTATTGTATCCTGGCCTGTGGGATATCTTAAGGGTCTTTTGATGAACATAAAGTTTTAATTTTTTGAAATCTAATTTATTAATATTTTTGTTATATAGTTAGGGCTCTCATGCTCTCATGGTTCCTTCCAAGAACTTTTGCTTACCCCAACTTGTGAAAATATTCTCCTGTTTTCTTCTATAAGTCTAATAGCTTTAGCTTTTCTGTTGTGACCATGATTTATCTCTAATTTTTTGTATGGTATGAGGTCAGGGTCAAAGATTCATTTTTTTTCCTTATGCATATCAAGTTTTTATAGCATCATCTATTGAAAAGATTTTCCTTTCCCCATTGGATCGCTTTGGCACCACTGTAAAATATCAAACTACTTTACATTTAAATTAATTGCACTATAGATAGTCCTCAACTTTCTATAGTTCAACATACAAGTTTTTGACTTTATATATTTATTTATTTGAGACAAGGTCTTGCACTGTTGCCCAGGCTGTAGTACAGTGGTGTGATCATGGCTCACTATAGCCTCAGACTCCTGGGCTCAAGCGATCCTCCCAACTCAGCCTCCTGAGTAGCTGAGCCTACAGGTGCAAACCACCACAGCTAATTTTTTTTTTTTTTTTTTGAGATGGAGTCTCACTCTGTTGCCCAGGCTGGAGTGCAGTGGTGTGATCTTGGTTCACTGCAACCTCCGCCTCCTGGGTTCAAGCAATTCTCCTGTGTCAGCCTCCCAAGTAGTTGGAATTACAGGCACCCACCACCATGACTCGCTAATTTTTGTGTTTTTAATAGAGATGGAGTTTTACCAACATGGTGGCTGGGTTGGTCTTGAACTCTTGACCTCAAGTGATACCTGCCTCATCCCAAAGTGGTGGAATTACAGGTGTAAGCCACCGTGCCCAGCCTGTGGCTGGATAATTTAAAAACTTTTTGTAGAGGTGGGGCCTCACTTTGTTACCCAGGCTGGTCTTGAACTCCTGGGCTCAAGTGATCCTCCCACCTTGGCCTCCCAAAGTGTTGGAATTACAGGCGTGAGCCACAGCGCCTGGCCAAATCCTCTCCTATGATTTGAATTCAGTTTTACAAACATTATCTTTTTTTCTTAAAAAAGAAAAAATCATAATGATAATAAAAGCAGCTACTTATTAAGCATTTACAAGGCATTAAAACAAATATCTTATACTTGGTAATCTCTCTCAAATCATCTCAATGACCTGCTATGTAAGGGTTATTATCCCATTTTACAAAAAGGAAACTGAGGTCACATATAAAGGTAACTAAGTCTGACTCCAGAAGTCCAATTATACCATTTTGTCTTCCTTAAAAAAAGGATTTATTGGTCTCTGATACTAAGTCATTCTTCAGTGTATTATGTTGCTGTTCTTCATAATTCCATTAACAAATTGGGTAACATTTCAGGGCCCAGTATTAAATAATGATCTTTCTTCCTCAGTTTGCTGTACACAGGGAAAAGACAGAAAAAAATTCCTATATGACAAGTTTTTGTTTGTATCAAATTACAGAGTTCCAAAAGACTATGACTTGAATATTGTAATACAACTTAAATTTGGCACATTATTTAATTATCCAAAGTTTATTACATGTTTGAGTGCACATTAAAGAGATTATTTGGCATAATTTGACAAGATAAAATTTCTGTACCTTATTTGACTATCAGGTATATATGTGGTATATTTATGTATGTGTGTGTATAGACACACATATACTCCTAAATTAAATATATTTGTATAAAAAGCTAAAGATTACTATGTTAAGATTAATTCATTAAAAAATCTATTATATTAAATTGCATCTGCATTCAAAGCAGAAATGTAAAAAAAGAATCAGTGTACTAAATACACATGAATTTACAAAGTAATTGAAAATGAAATAAAAATTTATATTGAAATGTTATAGTTTTGTTTAATTGGCATTTAAGTGGCACTATCAAACTATGGAAATAAACATCATTTTTTAGATTGTTGAGATAATAAAGATTCCACAAGCATTACCGTACCCTTGTACCCTCTAAATTAAGATTCAGCATTATTATAGTAGGAAAAAATGGCAGATAATTTTCTTCTTTATTAATATGGGAATTCTCAGGAAGCAATCAGGGCAGTGTCTGCACTCCTGGGCTTGTGCTTTTGGCTCTTCCATCAGTGGAAATCTGGCTTCTCAGGAAAGGTGCAGCCAGTCCGTCTAATTATGACGCTTGCTGCATAGTGGCCAGCACGGATACATTCAGTCAGAGGCTTGTCAGAGACCAGTTGAGACAGAAAACCTAGAACACAGGCAAAAAAGAACGTGAGTGTTGTGTGACAGCAGCAGAAATGTTATACTGGGTCAGACCAATGTATGATCTAAGCACCTATCTCATTCTTCAGCCTTGACAGTAAGAGAAAGTCTTGAGCGTTGCTGTTAGGGAGGTCTTTTTTTTTTTTCCCCCCCGAGATAGAATCTTGCTCTGTCACCCAGGCTGGAGTGCAGTGGTATCATCTTGGCCACTGCAACCTCCGCCTCCCAGCTTCAAGCAATTCTCCTGCCTCAGCCTCCTGAGTAGCTGGGACTACAGGCATATACCACCACTCCCAGCTAATTTTTGTAGTTTTAGTAGAGATGGGGTTTCACCATGCTGACCAGGCTTGTCTTAAACTCCTGACCTCGTGATCTGCCTGCCTTGGCCCGGGATTACAGGCGTGAGCCACTGTGCCTGGCCGGGAGGCCTCTTCCCAAACATCATGAGCATCCCCTAATATTTATTCTAAAGAGCTCAAGTTGAGACACAACAACTTGCCATCAAGTCAATCTGGTCTTTTTTTTTTTTTGAGATGGAGTTTCACTCTTGTTGCCCAGGCTAAAGTGCAATGGCATGACCTCGGCTCACTGCAATCTCTGCCTCCCAGGTTCAAGCGATTCTTCTGCCTCAGCCTCCCGAGTAGCTGGGATTACAGGTGCCTGCCACCATGCCCGGGTAATTTTTGTATTTTTAGTAGAGATGGGGGGTTTCACCATGTTGGTCAGGCTGGTCTCAAACTCCTGACCTCAGGTGATCCACCTGCCTTGGCCTCCCAAAGTGCTGGGATTACAGGCGTGAACCACTGCACCTGGACAGGGAAGCATGTGTTGACAGGGTCTCAAAATCAACACGGTGAAACCCCATCTCCACTAAAAATACAAAAATAAATTATCTATACTGGTAATGTGTATATATAATTATACATACGAGCAATGAACAATTAGAAGTTACTAAGAATAAGCCAGGCATTGTGGCTCACGCCTATAATCCCAGCACTTTGAGAGGCCAAGACGGGTGAGTTGCTTGAGCTCAGGAGTTTGAGACCAATATGGGCAACATGGCGAAATCCTGTCTCTACAAAAAATACAAAAATTAGCCAGGTGTTGTGGTGCATGCCTGTAAACCTAGCTACTCAGGAGGCTGAGGTGAGAGGATTGCTTAAGCCAGGAAGGTTGAGGCTGCAGTCAGCTATGATTACATCACTGCACCCCAACCTGGGCAACAGAGTAGGACCCTGTCTCAACAACGAAAAAATTAAAAATATTAAGAATATTTATCCATATTTATTCTAAGGTACTTCACATACTTCAAATATTTGAAGTACCTTAGAATAAATCTGACAGAAGTTGTATAGGGCCTGCACATTGAAAATGAAAAAACAATGCTGAGAAATATAAAAGAAGCCTAAATAAATAGAGAGACATAAAGTATTCAAAGGTCAGAAGATTCAATATTATCAGTTCTGCAGGATTTTTTCTATTAATTCATTGGAATACCAATAACAATTCTAGCAGGTTTTTCTTATAGAAACAGACCAGCTGCTTCTAAAATTTATATGAAAATTCAAAGGACCTAGGTTAGTGAAAACTCAACTTTGAAAAAGAAGAATCAGGCCAGAGGATTTATACTATCTGATTTCAAAATTTATTATAGAATGATAATAACCAAGACACTATGGTATTAGCATATAGACAAATAGATCAGTGGAACTGAACAGAGTCCAGAAATAAACCTACTTCTGTATGGCCAACTGATTTTTGACACAGGTGCCCAAACAATCCCATGGAGAAAGGATACTCTAACAAATTGTGTTAGAACAATGGATACCATGTGTGAAAAAAAAGCATTTCAACCTTTACCTTACACTATCTACAAAAATTCACCTGAAATGAATCACAGACATAAATGTAAGGAGTAACATTCTAAAACTCTTGAGGAGAAAACATAGGAAAAAATCTTAGTGATCTTGAGTTTGCTAAAGATCACTTAGTAAGATGTAAAAAGTACAAACTTTTCTTTTTTAAAAATTTATTTATTTTTGAGACTGTGTCTCACTATCATTCAGGCTGGAGTACAGTGGCACAGTCATGGCTCACCGTAGCCTCAACCTTCTGGGCTGAAAGCTCTTCTCCCACCTCAGCTTTCCCAGTAGCTGGGACTACAGGCGTGTGCCACCATGCCTGGCTAATTCTTGCATTTTTTGTAGAGATGGGGTTTTGCCTAGTTGCTCAGGCTGGTCTTGAACTCCTGGGCTCAAGTAATCTGCCTGCCTTGGCCTCCTAAAGCTCTGGGATTACAGGTGTGAGCTACCACACCTGGCTAAGAATACAACTTTTATAGAAGAAAAAATAATTTGAATTTTGTCACAATTAAATACTTGGTACCTCAATAACAAGAAACAACTCAATACAAAGTAGGCAAAAGTCTTTAACATTTTAGCAAAGAAGATAGATGCCAAATAAGCATATGAAATGTTCAATATCATTATTTCTTTAAAAATGCAAATTAAAATCACAATTAGATACCACTGCACACCCACAGAATGGCTAAAACTGAAAAGACTGACTATAACAAGTGTTAGCAAGGGTGCGATCAACTCTCATACACTAATTGTGGGAATGTAAAATGGTGAGACCACTTTGCAAAACCACTTGTCAGTCTTAAAAAGCTAAACATACGCATATCATATGACCCATTCTATTTCTAGGTATTTACCCAAGGTAGATGAAAGTACACATCCACACAAAGACTTGTAAATGAATGTTCACAGCAGCTTTATTTGTAATAGCCCCAAACTGGAAACAATCCAAAAGGGGATGAGAAGGAGCAGGAAGGCATGATTAGAAAAGGCCATGGGAGCAGTGGATATGTCCATAGTGATGGTTTCATGGGTGTACACATATGTCCAAAGTTATACAATTGTACACTTTAGATATGTACAGTTTATTGTATGTCTATTATGCCACAATAAAACTGTGAAAGAAGAAAAAAAGGATAATTGCAAATAAGGCAGGTCAAGAGCAGAAGAATCTGGGCTACCTTCCCCTTAGGGGAAACCTGAGCTGTTGCAGTAACACTCAAATGCTCAGAAGAGCAGATGATAATGAGCAACTGTGCTGCAGCTAGGCTTCTGGGGCTTCCCTGAGGCCCTGGGCAGCCTGAGGGGAATGAAGGTTAATTGAGAAGCTGTGGTATAATGACCTGTAGAGAACATTATAAGTGATTTATGTCCTTCTTCTTCTACCATTCTGACCACACAGACTTTTCCCAGTCAGATTTAGGGAATGCTCTGTATTAGATGAAATAAATAAGTATTCCCAACCAAAGAATAAAATTAATATGGTTAATGGAATGATGTATTTTAAAGACATTTGCTGAGACTGTAAAAATCACTCTCTCGAGAGGTTTAGTAAGAGTATTTTATCACTGAGTTTTCAGGTAACAGTCAAAAGTCAATATTAACTTTTCTGCCAAACTGTGAGGCTAAAATGCTCAGTCCACACAGTGAATGGAGCAGATGCCAAATTCAGAGTCAGATCAGCTTACAATGCAAACATGTCTATTAGACGCCTTATAAGCAACATCTGTTTTCTTCATTCCCCCTGGTATGATCATTGTGAGAAAAAGAAAAAGCTTATGTTTATGAAATATTTTTGTGAAGCAAAACCACCAGCATCCTTCTTCTAAGAAAACTAGATGATGAATGAAGTAAGTATTCTGAAGAGTGTTTTGCTTTGACAAGTGGAGAACCTGGATGCTGAAAAAAGCTAAGATCTTTGCCCAAGGTGAATGTCAGTTTTTCAATAATCTATTTTAAAAAACCAACTAAAATGAAATACAGATACTACATAATCAGTTATAAGCAGAGTCTTCAAAAAGGAGCTGATGTGAATCTTGAAAGTTGTATAAAATTGTTTAAATAAACAAACGGAGCTTATATTTAAAGAATTGTAGGGAATCCTTTTATAATGTAAGTAAACATCCCCAAGATACTTTTATTGTGGAAAAGATACATAACATAAAATTTACTATTTTAACAAATTTTGAATGCACAATTCAGTGACATTAAGTACATTCACAATGTGCAACTATTACCTCTATGCATTTTTAGAACTTTTTCATCACCCCAAAAGAAACTCTGTACCCATTAAACAATAACTCCCCACTCCTCTTTACCTCCAACCCCTGGTAAGTGCTACTCTACTTTTTGTCTCTATAAATTTGCCTATTCTAACAATATTTGTCTTTTTGTGTCTAGCTTATTTCACTTAGCATAATGTTTCCCAATATAATTTTAGTTTAGATTTTTAATTATTAGCCTGCTTAAAGTGTATTTTATTTGAAAATAATTCCAAATTCAGAAAAAAGTTTGCAGGAATAAAAATAGTACAAAAAGCATCTGTACATCCTTTACCCAGGTGCACAATATTGTTAACATTTTGCACCATTTGCATGTACTCTTTCTCTTTATACAATTTTATTTCCCTGAACTATTTGAGAGCAAGTTACATTTATCATATCTTTTTACTTCTAAAAACTTCAGTGTATCTTTTCTGAGAATAAGGATATTCTCTTACATAGCTACAGTGTGGACATCAACATCAACTTCAGTAACACTGTTATCTAATCTACTGTCCATGTTTCAATTTAGTCAATTACCCAATAATGTCCTATATAGAAATTTTCTCCTCTAGAACACAATCTAGTTTAGGATTTAACTGATGTACCTTTATAGTTTTTAAAAATCTGAAACATTTCCTCAGATTTTGACTTTTGAGATATGGACACTTTTGAAGAATATAGTCATCCCCTACCTAATTTTTAATTTATTTGTTCATTTATTTGAGACAGGGTCTTACTCCAATTGCCTAGGCTGGAGTGCAGTGGCGTAATTTTTTTTTGGCTCACTGCAGCCTCAACCTCCCTAGGCTCAGGTGATTCTCCCACTTCTGCCTCCTGAGTAGCTGGGACCACAGGTGCACACCACAATGCCTGGCTAATTTTTTTTGTACTTTTAGTAGATGGGGTTTTGCCATGTTGCCCAGGCTGGTCTTGAACTCCTGGACTCAAGCAATCCACCTGCGTCAGTCTCCTAAGGTGCTGGGATTACAAGTATGAGCCACTGTGTCCGACGCATTTATCCCATTATTTATTTATTTATTTTCCCATTTTTAATAGACTGATTCTGATTTTGGGTTTGTCTAACATTTTCTCATGATCATGCATTCCCAGGCAGACTACTACACATATTATGATGGATCCTTCTCAAAGTGTCCCATTTAGAGGTACATCATGTCCATCTGCTGTTCACTAGTGACAGGAATTTTGATCACCCGATCAAGGTGTTGTCCTACTTCTCCATTGTATAGTACCTATTTTTTCCCTTGCATCTAACAAGCAGTTTGTGAATAGACAATTTAAGATCACATAGGCTAGGCGCGGTGGCTCACACGTGTAATCCCAACACTTTGGGAGGCTGAGGCAGGCAGATCATGAGGTCAGGAGTTTCAGACCAGCCTGGCCAACATGGTGAAACCCTGTCTCTACTAAAAATATAAAAATTAGCCAGGTGTGATGTCACGCGCCTGCAATCCCAGCTACTTGGGAGGCTGAGGCAGGAGAATTGCTTGAACCCAGGAGGCGGAGGTTGCAGTGAGCCGAGATCATGTCACTGCACACCAGCCTGGGCAACAAATGTGAAACTCCATCTCAAAAAAAAAGAAAGGAAGGGAGGGAGGGAGGGAGGCAGGGAGGGAGGGAGGAAGGAAGGAAGGAAGGAGGGAAGGAAGGAAGGAAGGAACCAGAGAGAGAAAGGAAGAAAGAAAGAAAGACTGAGCAAATCCTCAAATCAAATTTGGCTGGGCATGGTGGCTCATGCCTGTAATCCCAGCACTTTGGGAGGCCAAGTGTGGTGGATCACAAGGTCAGGAATTCGAGACCAGCCTGGCCAATATGGTGAAACCTCGTCTCTACTAAAAATACAAAAGTTAGCCAGGCATGGTGGCAGGCGCCTGTAGTCTCAGCTACTTGGGAGGCTGAGGCAGGAGAATCGCTTGAACCTGGGAGGCAGAGTTTGCAGTGAGCTAAGTATCACGCCACTGCACTCCAGCCTGGGCGACAGAGTGAAACTCCATCTCAAAAAAAAAAAAAAGTCACATAAATATTCTGTTCTTTATCAGAAGTTCCAACCCCCCTCCCACTCCAGGTGTGAAATGATTTTCACATTTACCAGTCAGCCCTCACCATTCTACCATAAACAAGAGCTTACCTCTTCTCCCATTTATTATTTTAAATCTATTTATTATCAGTAAGAATGCACAATTATTTTTATTTTGTTTGGTGGAGTCTGGAGCTCCGTCACCAAGGCTAGAGTGCAGTGGTATGATCTCGGTTCACTGCAACCTCCACCTCCCAGGATCAAGCGACTCTCCTGCCCCAGTCTCCCAAGTAGCAGCTGGGACTACATGAGCCACCATGTCTGGCTAATTTTTGTATTTTGAGTAGAGATGGGGTTTCACCATGTTGGACAGGCTGGTCTCAAACTCTCAACCTAAGGTGGTCTGCCCACCTCAGCCTCCCAAAGTGCTGGGATTACAGGCGCAAGCCACCACGCTCGGTCCACAATTCTTTTTAAATTAATGGTTCAATTCTTTTTAAATCAATGGTTTATAATCCCTTACAGCCCTTAATTAATTTGGTCCTTAAAATAATCCAGTTTTTGCCAGTGGGAGCCATTCAGGCTGGTGGCTCCTGTGTCCTTGAATATGCCATCACATTATTTTTGATCACTTCTTTATGTTCTGCCATAATGTTCTGGGCTCCACTATGCCCTGGAATCAGTCATTTATCTGAGGATAACTGGTTCTTTTTAGCATAGAATGGTATTAGGGACTAAGATCTGGGAGGCAGGTGTGCTCTTTGCTTCTAGACTCTGTAAATGAACAGAGCTAGGAAGTATGCATGTACACATAGTCACGCACACACACACACTTATATCCCTAACTGTATATATATATGTGTGTGTACAGAGACCTAGTTTAGAAATTGAGCTGACACCAGTACTCCCAATTCTAGTCCATCTCCACAGGGTTCTTTCTTGCCTTTCCTTATCCCATTATTTGTATGTTCCTTCTTCTATAGTAAGAACCTATTTCCCAACAATATCAACAAATTTATTTATTTACTTACTTTTGTAATACATCTCAAATAGTTTCAAAGTCACTTCATCCCTAACTTTAAAAGAAAAAAAATCCAAATCTACTAAAGAGTTTAGGGTTAATTTTCTGTTCTCTGATGTAGTCAAATACTGTGTTCAGCACGTTACTCAGATTGGTTCTCTTTTTTACCCTCTTTGGGGAGCTCATTTTACTTAAGAAAAGATGAAGCTGGGTTCATGTTTTTCAGTTTGCTTTCAGTTTTAGTCCCATTTCTTACATTCTATCCTTATTGATTTAATATTTAAAAAATATGTAGAACATTAACATGTTTCTAAAAGTAAAAGTAAAAATTCTATAAAAGATATGCTCAAAGAAGTGTCACTTTCTTTACCATGTCCTCCTCCCCATCCTTTGTAAGTAACCACTTTCATTGTTTTCTGGTTTATCTTCCTGTATTCTTTTAGTAAAGGTAAGCAGATGTATGTATGTTTTCTTCCTTTTTTTCTTTTCTCTTTTTTTTTTAAACACAAAAGGAGGTAATACAGTTACCCTTTGCTTTTTTTTTTTCACTTAAAAGTATCTCTTGGAGTCTGGGTGCCATGAATCAAACCTGTAATCCCAGCACTTTGGGAGGCTGAGGCGGGCGGATCACCTGAGGCTGCGAGTTTGAGACCTGCCTGGCCAACATGGTGAAACCCCATCTCTACTAAAAATACAAAAATTAGCTGGGCGTGGGGGCAGGTGCCTGTAATCCCAGCCACTTGGGAAGCTGAGGCAGAAGAATCGCCTGAATCCAGGAAGCAGAGGTTGCAGTGAGCTAAGATCGTGCCACTGCACTCCAGCCTGGGCGACAGAGCAAGACTCCATCTCAAATAAACAAACAAAGCAAAACAAAAACAAAATCTCCTGGAAACCATTCTACATCAATTGGTAGAGATTTTCTTCATTCTTTTTTACTGCTACATAGTACCTCCATGTATAAATACACTGTAGTTTAATCTATCTCCTATGTGTGGACATTTACATGGTTTCCAATATCTTAAAAATATAAACAATGCTGCAATGAATAACCTTTCACATATGTATTTCTGTGTTGTTAGGGGCGTATCTTCAGGATAAATTTTAGAAGTAGAACTGCTAGGTTAATGAGTAACTATATGCATATATAGTTTTATTGGTGATTCTTCTTCACAGAGGTTTAAGGATTTTGTATTTCTACTAGTAATGTAAGAGTGCCCGTTTCCCCACAACTTCACCAATATAGTATACTGTCCAGCTTTTGAATTTTTGCCAGTCTGATGGGTTAGAAATAGTTCAGCATAATTTTAATCTGGATTTCTCTTATTAAGTGAAGCTGAACATCTTTTTATATATCTTTAAAGAACAAATCTCTCTGTGAATTAACTTTTATCTTTTGCTTATTTTTCTATAGGATGTTTGGTCCTTCACCCTCTATTTTATTATTATTATTTTTGAGACAGAGTCTCCTCTGTCACCCAGGCTGGAGTACAGTAGTGTGATCTTGGCTCACTGCAACCTCCACCTCCAGCATTCAAGTGATTCTCCTGCTTCAGCCTCCTGAGTAGCTGGGATTACAGATGTGCGCCACTATACCTGGCTAGTTTTTGTATTTTCAGTAGAGACGGGTTTCACCATGTTGGCAAGGCTGGTCTTGAACTCCTGACTGCAGGTGATCCGCCTGCCTCGGCCTCCCAAAGTGCTGGGATTACAGGTGTGAGCCACCATGCCTGGCCTCAATCTCTATTTTTAAAAGTTCCCTGCATTTTAGGTATATTATTCAAATAAAGTGTTTTTCAAAAAAAAAAAAAATACCAACAATAACAATATGCTATTAATAGATACAAATACTGTACTGTATCAGCAAGTAAAGAAAGTCCTTTTTCATATTTCATTCACTGAAACACAGCCTCAGGCCCCAGAGTGTGGTTGGTAAACACAATAGCAGATAAATGTGGCTTGCAGGTATTAAAAAAAAAAAAAAAAAAAAAAAAAAAAAGGCTAGGTGGGGTGGCTCATGCCTCACCTCTAATCTGAGCACTTTGGGAGGCTGAGATGGGAGAATCATCTGAGCTCAGGAAACCAGCCTGGGCAACATAGGGAGACTCGTCTCTATAGAAAAAAAAAAAAATTAGTTGGGCGTGGTGGCATGCACCTGCAATCCCAGCTACCTGAGCTTGAGCTGGGAGGTTGAGGCTGCAGTGAGCTGTGATTGAGCCTACTGTACTCTAGTTTGGGCAACAACAACAACAACAACAAAAAAAAAACAAAAACAGGTCAAGCATGGTACTTAGTGGGGCTGAGGCACACAGATCATTTGAGGCCAGGAGTTTGAGACCAGCCTGGGCAATGTGGCAAAATTCCATCTCTACAGAAAAATTCAAAAATTTAGCCAGGCATGGTGGTGCATGCCTGTAGTCTCAGCTACTTACTCAGGAGGCTGAGGTGGGAGGATCACCCAAGCCTGGGAGGTTGTGGCTGCAGTGAGCCGTATTGTACCACTGCACTCCAGCATGGGAGACAGAGTGAGACAGTATCTAAAACAAAACAAAACAAAACAAAAACAAAAATATCTGCTCTTTTTAGAATAAGATTTGGGCTTACCAAGAGTCCAAAAAGCAAAATCTTAAAAAACTGACTTTGAATGTGTGTTCAATATGAAAAAGTCTCCAACAACTCATATGCTGAGGCCGTTGTTGTTGACTTTTTACTTTGGTTCCTTCTCTCTATCCTTTTACAGATAGGCGTATCAAGCTGGACCTCTCAGGCTTTTCCAGCTTTAGGAGACATTATAGACTTCAGGTCCTCTAGCTGTTGAGACATAAGGTGAGAATCTCTCATCGACAATAAATTGGGTTCTTAGGGTTATTGTTAGCCGGCTCTGAATCTTGGAACAATCTTTCCAAATAAACCTCTGTTCATTAACAATTGGTGCGCCTATTATCTTCTGGTTGATTTTATTTAGACTTTTACTGATGTTATGAAGTGTGATCAATAAATTGACAAATTATATCCAGTATTTGACATGAGACCTGAAACATATGTTTAAGTTGTGCAAAAAGAGGAGATACTACACTAGTTTCCTCAAAGCACACAGAGGTGGGATTGCTGGTGTGGTCAAAAGGCAATGTAACTTAAGCTGTCTATTCCATGTAGTTACTGTAGAAGAGATATAACATCTAGAATTTTCTTAGTGTCGTTTATAGAGAACCGAGAAATATTGTTAGTGGGTATGGAAGCCTTAATGGAGACACTTAATAAGAGCTAGGGATATTTTAGAAGGAAATGAACAAAGTCTTTATGAGTCCATTTTCTCTTTTCCATCTATAGTTCCTTAACAGTTTTTCATGGTAGCTGGAACTTAAAACTCAGTAGACTGTGTACTGTTCATTCTACATTCAGCAGCTTGTCAACAAGTAAGCAAGCTGCACTTTATAAACTTGGAAGAATAAAGTTTTTTTTTTTTGTTTTTGTTTTTGTTTGTACTCCTGGGCTCAAGCAATCCTCCCACTTCAGCCTCCTGAGTAGCTAGAACTACAGGTGTGTGCCATTATGCCTGGCTAACTTTTCTATTTTTTGTAGAAATGGAGGAGTCTCACTATGTGGCCCAGGCTGGTCTGAACTCCTGGGCTTAAGCAATCCTTCTACTTCAGCCTCCCAAAGTGCTGGGATTACAGGTGTGAGCCTCTGTGCCCATTCAGAATACAGTTTTACTAATTCACTTTTTACAAGTATGTATTATGCTGAAATTGTTTTCCCAAAGATACAGTACAAATACATGTCAGTGGCTCTATCTTTATCTTCTTAAATAGTTCCCAGAAACCTTTTATATATAGTAGACCACCATATGCCTATGTAGAGTTTAAACATTTTAAAGTTTTTGGATATATATATATATATATATATACACACACACACACACACACACATATATATATAATTTGTTCTAAAAAAACTCATTTTACACTAAATTTAAGTTATTATACATCGAGGTAGTACACTGTTCACCTGGAAAAATATACAAATGTTTATTGTTGGAGATATATATATATATATATATATACACACACACACACACACACATATATATATAATTTGTTCTAAAAAAACTCATTTTACACTAAATTTAAGTTATTATACATCGAGGTAGTACACTGTTCACCTGGAAAAATATACAAATGTTTATTGTTGAAAATATATTTTAAGCCACATAAATTTAAAGGTCAGAGAATACCGTGAATAGATAGCAATACCTCATATATATAAAGCCTGAAGCCATAGCAGTTCCATGGTCATCCATATTACACCTATAAGGACCCCTCAGGCCTTCACTAAGATATTATTTATTTTTAAGAAAGCAAGTAAAAAATTGTTTTTCTGATTATAAAAGTCATACCCAATAACTGTAGAAAATGTGGAAAAAGTGAAACAGTAAAATTAGGAATAAATAGAAAACATACACAGTCCCATTAAAAATAATAATCAGGGCCGGGCGCAGTGGCTCACGTCTGTAATCCCAGCACTTTGGGAGGCCGAGGCAGGCAGATCACAAGGTCAGGAGATTGAGACCATCCTGGCTAACACGGTGAAACCCCATCTCTACTAAAAATACAAAACCAAAATTAGTCTGGTGTGGTGGCGGGCGCTTGTAGTCCCAACTACTTGGGAGGCTGAGGCAGGAGAATGGCGTGAACCCGGGAAGTGCAGCTTGCAGTGAGCTGAGATTGGGCCACTGCACTCCAGCCTGGGCGACAGAGACTCTGTTTCAAAAAAAATACATACATAATAAACAAAACATAAAATAATAATAATAATCAGGCCAGGCGTGATGGCTTGCACCTGTAATCCCAGCACTTTGGGAGGCCGAGATAGGTGGATCACTTGAGGTCAGGAGTTCGAGACCAGCCTGGCCAACATGGTGGAACCCCATCTCTACTAAAAATACAAAAATCAGCCAGGTATGGTGGTGTGCGCCCATAATCCTAGCTATTTGGTTGGCTGAGGGATGAGAATTGCTTGAACCTGGGAGGTGGAGGTTGTGTTGAGCTGAGATTGTGCCACTGTATTCCAGCCTGGATGACAGAGTGAGACTCTGTCTCAAAAATGAAATAAAATAAAAAATCAATACTATTTAACATAGTATTGGGGAAGTCCTAACAAGAGTAATAAGACTAAAATAATTTAAGAATTGTAAAGGGAGGCTGGGTGCAGTAGTTTGTGCCTGTAATTCCAGCACTTTGGGAGGCTGAGGTAGGCAGATCGCTTGAGCCCAAGAGTTCAAGACCAGCCTGGGTAAGAAGGTGAAACCTCGGCTCTAGAAAAAATACAGAAATTATGTGGGCGTGGTGGCACGTGACTGTAGTGCCAGTTACTTAGGAGGCTGAGGTGGGAGGATTGCTTGAGCCCAGAAGGTCGAGGCTATAGTGAGCTGTGAACATGCCATTACCTCACTCTAAAAAAAAGAATTCCAGATGTATCAATGAGTTAAATGTAAATGGCAAAACAGTAAGACTTTTAGAAGAAAATAAAAACTATCTTTATGTCCTAGAGGTAGAAAACATTTCTTAAATAAGTCACAAAAAAAGCAGAAAGCAGAAAGTGAAAGATTGATTAAACTGTGCTAAAATGAAAACTTCTGGCTGGGCACAGCAGCTCATGCCTGTAATCCCAGCACTTTGTGAGGCTGAGGCAGCAGAACTGCCTGAGCCCAGGAGTTTGAGACCAACCCTGGCAATATAGCAAGACCCTGTCTCTACAAAAAATAGGAAAATTAGCTGGGCATGGTGGTGCAAAGCTTTAGTCCTAGCTACTTGGGAGGGTAAGGTAGCGGGGACTGCTTGCGCCCAGGAGTTTGAGGTTGCAATGAGCTATGACTATGCCACTGTACTCTAACCTGGACTACAGAGTGAGAACCTGTCTCAAAAAAACAAACAAAAAACCCCAAAACCCCCAAACCTTCTGCTTTGCATATGATACCTTTAAAGGGAGGAAATTTAAACAAGTAAGTTTCTTTTTTTTTTGGTACAGATGGGGCCTCACTAGGTTGCCCAGGCTGGTCTCCAACTCCTGGTCTCAAGTGATTCTCCCACCTCAGCCTCCCAAGGTTTTCGAATTACAGGCATGAGCTACCACACTGGCCTGATCCTGATTTTATAATTTCTACTTGTGTTTCCTTCCATTTTTAGTCTTTAGTCAGATTCATGCAGTACATTTAGAAATCTGTTTAGTCAAAATAGTAAAAAAAAAAAAAAAAAAGTGTGTTGAAAAAAGTTTTTTTCTAGAGTTGGGATGACTTTTTTCTTGTTTTCCTTATGTATTAAACATTATACAATAAGTTACATTACACTTTTAAAATCAGATCTAAGTCAATACACCTTTAAAAAAAACCATGGGAACTTTATTCAGAAAAAATGGTTATTAAGAGCAACCATTCAAGAGTTTCAGCTAACTGATGTTTTATTTTAATAGTTTCCCACTCATGCCTTTGGATTTAGTTAGTAATTGCAGCCACTGGATGAGTTTTCCACAAGGTAAATCAGTACAAGTATCAGTATAAGTAGAATGAAATTGGTCACTCTTCTTAGGAGATTCCTCAAGCACATAAAAATCATCACTATTTCCTGTATTTTACTCTTAGGCTTAGGGAAACACAGGCAATTTTAGAGAAGGCAATTTAGAAAGTTTCTGAGGGAACCTTAGCACAATCTTTCTTTCCCAAATGAAACTTCCTCTTACAGAAGCTATATACCAAGTAAATCAGTACGCATCTTTTGAAACGGAAATTCAAGGACTAATACTTCCCTCACAGGGAATGCCGGGGGGATTTCTAACAGAATTAAGAAGGATAATCACACTTAGAATGGCTATCACGTGATAGTAATGAAAACAAGTATTTTGGTAAAAACTGTGAGGTCACTGGCCATCGGACACATGTCTAAGCCATAGCACCTTAAGGCAGTGAAATTGATGACACTGGGAAACACAGAGCACGCATACACACCCAAGATGTTGGTAGAATAAGATGGATGGAAGAAAGGTTTTTCCACCTGGGTTTTAAAAAAAAAAAATAATAGACTTTATATTTTTGGGCAGTTTTAGGTTTACAAAACAATTAAGCAGAAAATACAGAGAGTTCCCAAATCTTCCCTCATCCCCTTACTCCCCAGTTCCCCCTATGATTACAATTTTGCATTAGTTAGTGGGTATATTTGTTGCAACTGATGAGCCATTATTGACATATTATCATTAAATAATGTCTATAGCTTACATTAGGGCTTACTCTTTGTGTAGTATACTCTGTGGGATTTGACAAATATAATAATATACACCATTAGAGTATCACACAAAACAGTTTTGCTACTCTAAAAATCCTCAGTGCTCTCTACCTATTCTTCTCTCTCTCCTTGCACCACAGCTCCAGTCCATGGTAGCTACTTACTTTTTTACAGTCTCCATAGTTTTGCCTTTTCCAGAATGTGATATACAGTCATGAGTTGCTTAACAACGGGTATATGTTCTGAGAAATGGATCACTAGGTGATTCTGTCATTGTGCAAACATCAGAGTGTACTTACACAAACCTAGACGGTATAGACTATTGTTCCTAGGTTACAATCCTGTATAGCCTGTTACTCTACTGAATACTGTAGGTAATTGTAACAAAATGTTAAGTACTTGCGTATCTATACATATCTAAACATAGAAAAGGTACAGTAAAAATAAGGTATTATAATCTTATGAGAGCACTGCCATATATGTGGTCTGTCAATGACCAAAATGTTATGTGGTGCATGACTGTAGTTAGAATCACACAGTATGTAGCCTTTCAGACTGCCTACTGCCTTCTTTCATTTAGCAACATGCATTTAAGGTTCCTTCATGTCTTTTCTTGGCTTAATAGCTCATTTCTTTCTTTCTTTTTTTTTTTTTTTTTTT
>NW_012104142.1:6434251-6456047 GCF_000951045.1 Mandrillus leucophaeus | reverse complement strand
CAGCTCACTGCAACCTCCGCCTCCTGGGTTCAAGCAATTCTCCTGCCTCAGCCTCCTGAGTAGCTGGGACTATAGGCGCCTGCCACCACGCCCAGCTAATTTTTGTACTTTTAGTAGAGACAGGGTTTCACCATGTTGGCCAGGATGGTCTTGAACTCCTGGCCTCAAGTGATCTGCCTGACTTGGCTGCCTAAAGTGCTGGTGATTACAGGTGTGAGCCACCATGCCCAGCTAATAGCTCATTACTTTTTGTTGGCTGAATCATATTTTATTGTATGGATAATGTTTATTCATTCACCTAGTGAAAGATATCTAGCTGCTTCCAAGTTTTGTCAATTATGAATAAAACTGCTATCAACACATGCGTGCAGGTTTTTGTGAAGACATAAGTTTTTAAATCATTTGGGCAACCAAGGAGCTGATTCCTAGATCATATGGTAAGAGTATGTTTAGTTTTGTAAGAGATTGCCAAATTGTCTTCCAAAGTGGTTGTTTACCATTTTGCTTTTTTTTTTTTTTTTTTTTTAAACCAGCAATGAATGAGAGTTCCCGGTGCTACACATCCTCGCCACATAGGTTGCACCATAGGTTGCACAGATAACCTCAGGATGTTGGAAAATAAGATGAGTGAGATATTTTTCAATTAAAAATTTCTTAATATTTACTTGAAAGAAAAACCTCCCCAAATAAAAGGAACTGTTTAAAATTACATGCATTATATCCCAAACTCATTGATCTATTCCAGTGCTTTATCAACTTACTCACTTTGTTGTGTGTTTATGGTCTTCAGAAGGCACTGTGACAAGCCATGGAGAATTCACCTCAGACTTGTTTGGTATTCTCCATGGCTTTGGCTCAGATCCCTAAGGACTGGGTGCAATGATCTAATTAACCATTTGCATTCCTGATTGTAATAATCCTATGATTTCCCTGCTGCCTCTATCCCTCATCCCACCCTCGCTCATTCACTTAAATTACCAATGTTCTTTATCCATGAGTAATATCAAACTTCACACTGTATAGTAGTGACAAGCTAATTACACAGTTATTAAGAGATAATATGGGAGTAGTAACATAAGTTATCATGTAATTACCTTTGTTTTTAGAAGCATTACCGTGTAATTAAAGCAAACCTGATATATTTTAGAGCAACTAACAGTACTAAACTCAATTCTCCCTGCACAAACTTTGTTCTTAGTCATTTCTGGGTCAATCTGGTTTTTCAATTCTTTGTTTATTTTCCATCTTTCTTAGCTATCTGTCCTTTAGTGATGATTTATATGCTGTCTTAAACCGGCCTGTTCAACTTACTTCCTATACCAGTGATTACCAGATATATGCTGCCACATTATATACGAGGCAGTCAACTTAAAGGTGCTACATTCTTTTTAAAGGTTTTATTTTCATTATCTCTAGCTGATTTAGGAAAGGAAATAAGATACAAATTATAACTTTGACTAATTTGAATCCTCAATTTACTAGACTCATGCCATGACTGCTTCGATACTACGTTTTTATTATAAGAAACAAAAGAAAGTAAAAACCTGGAATCTATCAGAAGTACCTGGATTCATTCCATCAACCAACAGCTATTGAATGTCTAGGTACTGGGCTTTGGGTGCACCAGAGGAGTCAAAGATGGATAAAACACAGTGTTTGTCCTTGAGGGTTTTATAGCTTTAGGAGAGAAAGCCACATATGCACTTTAAAAATAACATAACAGCTCAATTTGGGGACATTTACAAACGCATCTTGGAGAAGGTGACATGAACTGGGTGTTGAAGGAATAACATTTTGCAGAGATAGACATTATAAGCAGAAAAAAAAAGCCGTGCTGTTGACAGGACAAAGTTTATCTTGCAATATAGTCAAAGGTCAGCTGAGTTGGGGACACACCAGGAAAGACAAAATGGGGACATATTGTCAAGGATCTTGTATGATGTGATACGGACTTTTTTTGAGACGGGGTCTCATTCTATCACCCAGGTTGGAGAATAGTGGCGTGATCTCAGCTCACTGCAACCTCTGCCTTCCAGGCTCAAGCAATCCTCCCACCTCAGCCTCCTGAGTAGCTCGGACCACAGGTGTGTGCCACCATGCCTGGCTAATTTTTTGTATTCTTGGTAGAGATGGGGTTTTCCCATGTTGCCCAGGCTGGTCACAAACTCCTGAGGTCAAGCGATCCACCCATCTCAGCTTCCCAAAGTGCTGGGATTACAGGTGTGAGCCACCACACCCAGCCTGATTTGGATTTTATACTATAATAAATAGAGAGCCAACAAAACTCTGATACAGGGGAGGCATATTACATTGCTTTTGGGCAGCTAACCCTGGTAAAAGTGTGGAATATGAACTTACTAGGAAAGAGACTGCTTGCAGAGAGATCAAATGGGAATCTACTGCAAAATTCTTTCCAGAAATGGTTCTCAAAGTGTGTTCCCCGAACCAGCTGCTTCAGTATCACTTAAGTCCCATCACGGACCTACTAAATCAGAAACCCTGGGAGAGGGTCCAGCAATAGATCTTTTAACAAGTGTTCCAGATGATTCTGATGCACACTCAAGTTTGAGAACCACTATTCTGGGTGATAGATAGTAAGGGAAGAAGAAAAATAAGCAAGTTTGTTGATTTGATGTGGGTGTTGACAAAAGTTAAACAGCTGAGAACGATTGTGTGGCTTGAGGTAAACAAGCTGTGGAAAATGAAACATAGGTTATGTCCCAGGCTCAGTGCCTTCACTAGAGATTTTCACTGCCTCCGTTGTGGAGGAGCTACTTTTATCCCACTCACACCTATAAATGAGGGAATGGCAGCAAAGATCCTAGGTAGGACAGGGCAAGGTTCTATTATCTGCTGAATTAAATCCTTCCTACTGGACATTTTGGTGAACCAAATCCGTAAGTTTGAGAGTGTGATGTGTGTATTAGGGGACTTGAGAGTGATGTCAGCCATCAACTTGGAGATCTGCTAGATAACTTTTATATATCTTATGAAATCTTGACTGGAGCCTCTGACCTGTATGTTATTGCCTATTACAGCAGGAACCGTTGTTCAGGATTATGATCCTGAGAATAAATTTTTCATATCTGTACTATAACTACTTAGTACAATTGTTATTAAATACCACCTTCTTTCCTAACACATGTATTCTCTCCATAGCATGCTTTATTTTAAGTGACACTAAATGTAGTCTGATCAGTCTCTCTGTTTCTGGATTAGTCACGTACACACCCAGGCTGGAATGCAGTGGCACGATTGTGGCTCATTGTTGCCTTGACCTCCTGGGATCAGCAGATCCTCCCATCTCACCATCCTGAGTAACTGGGACTATGGATGTTTGCCACCAGTCTGGCTAATTTTTAATTTTTGATAGAGATAGGGGTCTCACTATATTGCTCTGGTTGGTCTTGAACTCCTGGGCTCAAGTTATTGTCTCACCTCAGCCTCCCAAAGTGCTGGGATTATAGGCGTAAGCCACTGCACCTGGCCTAGCATGGGTTACTCTTAAACCAAGTTGACCTGATCCTCAAGTATGGCCTACTTTATTTCCTGACTCATTCTAACCCCTTCTTATAATATAACTCAATAACCAAATTCCTAGAAATATTGACTAAATGGTCTTTGCTTGATGGTAGGGGCAAATCGGTTTGCAGCTGTACATGTGATTGATATATTCATTTATTTAACTAATATTTACTAAGTGCTCTATGCCAGGCACTGTGCTGGGTCCTGGGGATATGCTGGTGAATAAGACACATAAAGTTCCTGTTCTCCTGAAACATACATTGTAATGGGGGAGATAAACAAAAACAAGTAAACAAATAAATAAGACAATTCCAGAGTGTTAAGTGCTACTATGAAAAAGAACTGGGTAACAGGAGAGAATAATAGTCAAGGGACCCATTTTAGATAGGATGATTAGAGAAGAGTTGACTTTTAACGAGTAGGGGAGGAACATTCTAGGCAAAGTAAACTCCACTGTACAAAGTGTCTAAGGCCTGAAAGAAGACTGACAGTATAGCTACAGCATGCAGGCAAAGGTGAAAATGGAATGAAATAAAGATACAAGCATAGCAGATCGTATAGATTCTTTTACATCACCATAGGAGCTTGGATTTTTAGGCTAAGTGTAGTGAGAAGCAACAGCAAGGTTGTAAGCAGGGGAGTGAAATAATTCAACTTCTTCCTAAAGTGATTATTTTGGCTGCTGTATAGAAAATGGAATGAAGTTCCAGAAAGAGTGAAGGCACAGACATCAGTTAGGAAACTACTACAGTAAGTGGAAAACAGGCCTAAGCTAAAGTCATGACAAAGAAATACAAGTGGACAAATTTGAGATACATCCTTAAAATGGAATCAAAAGAACTCACTGATGGTTTGGAGAAAGGGAATGGAAGGACTCAGGAAGGACGTCTAGGTTTCTAGCTTGAGATACAAGCTGTTTGATGTTCCGTGTATTGTATGATAGATGGATCACGTTGTAGGGAACATTTTCAGAACTATAAATATGGGAAGAAGGTAGTAGACAAGGCATGCTAGCACAATGTTTACAGAGCCCATCCACGTATTACCCTTTTAAGAAAATCACTTCCAGCACTGTGGAATGTTTTGTGCACATAAATTCAACCCTTACTATTAAATGGACCAAAGCGTAGGCATCTCGTTCAAGGGCAAACAACTTATGGTTCTCCTAGTGTCCTACTTATGACATTGTATAAAAAGTGAATTGAGTTAATAACCCCATGTTCTCTTTTAGGAGCCAGAATGGAAAACAAAGGCTGGGAAGCTGACTGTGAGACAGGAAGATGCAGATACGTAATGCAGCTCAGTAGCATTAATTAGTGAAGCACTGGAGTGAAGATCCAGTATCCGCTGCTGAGGTCTCTAGAACTGACTTGAACCTACAATCACCATCTGGCTATACTCTCAGTGAAAACTTGTCATTCTGGCTCTTGCTTCAGACTTCTTTGAGACCCCTCTTATAATACGTAACACTTAATGAATCCTTATTATGTATCAGGTGTTGTGCTTTATATATATTACTTCATTTAACTTTCATAATAACCCAAATGAGATAGGTACTCATTATCTTCATTTTTATAAATGAGGAAACTGAGGCTTAGAGATACTAAGTAACGACCGGGCGGGGTGGCTGACGCTTGTAATCCCAGCACTTTGGGAGGATGAGGCGGGAGGATCATGAGGTCAGGATATAGAGACCATCCTGGCCAACGTGGCAAAACCCTGTCTCTACTAAAATACAAAAAATTAGTTGGGTGTGGTGTCCCATGCCTGTAGTCACCAGCTACTTGGGAGGCTGAGGCAGGGGAATCGCTTGAACCCAGGAGGTGGAGGTTGCAGTGAGCCAAGATCGTGCCACTGCACTCCAGCCTGGTGAGAGAGCAAGAGTCCATCTAAAAAAACCCCCCAAAAACAAAAAAAATCAACAAACAAACAAAAAAGAGAAGTAACTTGTCCATAGTCTCTCTCATAGTCTGTGCTGCTATAACAGAATACTTGAGACTGGGTAATATATAAAGAGCAGAAATTTATTGTCTCACAATTATGGCAGCTTTGAAATTCAAGATCAAGCTGTTGGCATTTGGTAACTTGTGAGGGTGGAAGGGTAAACCAGAGTGGAAGAGCAAGCTAGCCAAATGCTGCACGAAGCCTCTTTTATAAGGGCCTTAATCCCATTAATGAGAGAGGAGCCATCATGGCCTAATCACCTCTTAAAGTCCCCACCTCTTAATGCTATTACATTGACAATGCTAGAATTTTATAGGGGACACATTCAAACCACACCAGTCCCACAACTAGTTAATGGTGGTACCAGACTTAAAACCACATCTTTTGATCCAATGTCTTAACCACTATGTTATAATATCTTCCTTACAAAAAAAAAATTCTTTAACCTGAACTAGGTGAAACGGGTTTATGCTCCTTTTGACTGAAGGAATCAGAGGAAACAGTGCCTTGAAGTTCAAATATGGCTGCCCTACTATATCCTGTCCCTCCCCATCCAACAAGCTGTCTCACATGCTGTCATTCTCAAGAAAATTGCAGAATAAAATAAATTACTGTACTATGGGCATTTTGAGATGCACATAAAAATGATATAATCATAAATCCATATTCTTTATGTTTTCTATTTTTGAATACCTTAATATGGAAGAATGATCTAAATACAACTGTGAAAAGTCAATTTCTTCTACCTTTTGAAAAATTAGAAGAGCAAGTTCTAGAGGTGCCCTCTTATGGAACAATGTTTTACAACCTGCTACTTTGTGGCTTAAAGATTCAATTCAGGGTAGAATTTGGCTTAGAACTACATGCACAGATAAACATGTGACATAGCATTTCAAAGACAAAGAAAACCCAACATCTTTTGCTGTTCTTTCAGACAGAGTCTGTTACCCTTAGGCTTTAGAACTGGTTATTCCAGAGATATCATAATTTTTATTAGTCATTTAGACAGGCCGAGGCAGTAGTGCAAGAAGACATAAAAAGTTTACCATAAAGCACTAAATGAATTATTACAGATATGGGAAGATGTACTTCAAATATGATGGTCAAACTTATTTTTCATTTTTGTTTGACTGTAGCATCATGAGAGAAGGTCAAACTTATTTTTAATAAATTTCCAGTTTTCTGTTCATTATTCTAGGTGGGAGATTTTTTTCAATTGTGATTTGTTTTTCTAGACATTTGCAGAGGTCAGGTAGTGTTCATATGAATGCTTTTCATGAAGCTCAGTAGCTAATGCAGTTCCTACAGAAGGTAAGCAACTCCTTACTCTGATGTTTGCCTTTTGCACAATGTGCATCGACTTTTATTGCTAAGACAATGACTAACTTAAAGCAAGCTAGAATACTTTAGAATCTGCTTTAATCAAGGTATTTAGAAATAAGGGTGGCATTGACAGTTTTATGTGTTTAGATCACGTTGTGTTACAAAAACATTTAAGTGTAATAAAGATGCAAACTTGATTTTTCTACAAAGACATGTTTTATTTTTATTTTTTGAAATGGGGCTTCGTTTTGTCACTCAGACTGGAGTGCAGTGGTGTGATCACGGCTCACTGCAGCCTTGACCTCCTGAGCTCAAGCGATCCTCCCACTTTGGCCTCCTGAGTAGCTGGAACTACAGGTGTGCACAACCATGCCCGGCTAATTTTTTAATTTTTTTTTTTTTTTTGAGGCGGAGTCTGGCTCTCTTGCCCAGGCTGGAGTGCAGTGGCCGGATCTCAGCTCACTGCAAGCTCCGCCTCCTGGGTTCACGCCATTCTCCTGCCTCAGCCTCCCGAGTACCTGGGACTACAGGCACCCGCCACCTCGCCCAGCTAGTTTTTTGTATTTTTAGTAGAGACGGGGTTTCACTATGTTGCCCAGACTCATTTTGAACTCTTAGGCTCACGTGATCTTCCCGCCTTGGCCTCCCAAAGTGCTGAGCTTACAGGTATGAACCACTGCGCCTGGCTTAAATTATTTTATAATTGCCTTACTACTTCTTTTGATTTTTTAGAAAAAAACATCATGCATTTATTCTGCTAGTATAAGTATATATCACTGTATCTTTACATTGGTTTTGGTTCTAATTGTGTTCTAGTGGTAGCCTAATTATCAGAGTGAGAAAAAGTCTGAAAAACCCTTAGCCATTAAATTCATATATTTAACAAGTCACAACCTTGATATCTTGATCTACCTGGAAATACCATTAAAAGTGCTTGGCTATTAATACTAGGGAAAGTTTTAATAAAAGCTAATTAAGCTACAAAACTCCCAAGTGGTTAACTGATTTTAGGGGCTAAATTTCTGGTACTTCTAATTATCCTCTGATGGCTTTACTTAGTGTTTCACAACCATGACAGATGACAATGAAAAACTGCAGTGAAATTCATCCACCCTGACACTGTGCTAAGAACTGGCTTCTCACTCTCCAAGTAAAATCAATACTCTGTTTGAGTAAACACGTTTACAGCTTTATTAGGATGTCTTGCTTGTTCTGTAACAGCTACTTGAAGCTGTGGTAACAAATCGACTCAATTCAGTTAAATCTAGAGAGCTGGGTAAGAGGCTCATCGATAAGGTTGTTATAAAAATAAACTGCAGGAGATCAGAAAGCTGGAGCAAACAGTCTGGTAAATGTCAATATTTTCCCTTACAGAGGACGACAAAACCAGTGAGATCATGTAGAAAGTCTTTTATCCCCCTTAAAAATGTTACTTGTTTCAATTGAATAATGCATTTCCACTTTTTGTGCACAGCTCTTCTGAACGAAATTTTCACTTCCTAATTCCCATGTGCATCTAGAACAGCAGGTTGATAGAAATACTTGGTCTTTTTCATGTCATTTCAGATTCTTTATTTCCCTCATATTTAGAGACATATTTTGGTCTACACTGACTTTACAAAACGACCCTATCCAAGTTATCTGGAATACCTGTGGTGGTTCAGTCTTACCTTCTATTAATGAAACAAAATTTTTGTCATCTACATTTGGGAGGACATTTCAATGCAATGTTCACCCTGGATATAATATCTGTAAGACTGATGTTGTACATTCAAAATGAGGCCTTCAATGTTTTTACATTGAACAAGAGCACATCGTATTGACTTCAAATAGGTTGCACAACCTCCTGACTGGTGGTAGTACATATAAAATGTCTGCTGCCTGTTAGGAGCAAGCCTTCAGAGTGGGTATAGCTCTACCAAACAAGGACTCATAACCCTTCACTTACTTAGATGTTCACAGGTTGCTCAAAGAACTTACATCTGGCAGGAAATTCCCACTTCAATTTGGCTAGCTTAAAATATCCAGATGTGACAAAGTAATGGTTTCCCCTTGCTGAAAAGTGCTCAGATGTAAACTTTTTGTATTTTCTACATAGTCTAGTTAGTAAAATTTTGTTTTGACTTCATATTGACTACCAATTAGTCCTGAACTCAAACAACAACTTGTGACCCAAATTTTAGAAAACTGATTTTTCAGGGAAAATAATAAACATTAAATTTTGAAATAACTGAAAAAGCTACTGTGCCTGCCAGGGTAAGGTCTGACCTAGCAGATATTTGCATAATGAAAACCAGGCTGGGCGCAGTGGCTCATGCCTGTAATCTCAGCACTTTGGGAGGCCAAGGCAGGTGGATCATCTGAGGTCAGGAGTTCGAGACCATTCTGGCCAATATGACAAAACCCTGTCTCTACTAAAAATACAAAAATTGGCCAGGTATGGTGGTGCACACCTGTAGTCCCAGCTACTCGGGAGGCTGAGGCTGGAGAATCGCTCGAACCTGGGAGGCAGAGGTTGCAGTGAGCTGAGATTACACCACTACACTCCATCCTGGGCGACACAGCAAGACTCCGTCTCAAAAAAAAAAAAAAGAAAACCAAAGCTTAAGTGGTGTCAGATGGTGTTAATTGTTGACACGTACAGGAAGTCAATTTAGAGCAAAGTTTCCTTTCAGATAGTTCAGCACAACACACCCTCCCACATAAAGTGAGCAACTGAAAAGCAATGTGTAATATACAGGCAAGTGGTCAGTACAGTAGCTATAAGAAAGAATAACTTTATTGTCCTATAGCTACAGCTATGAGAATAACTTCTTACTCCTTCTTTGTAGTGGCTAAAAATGGAAACTTACTGAGTTCTGTTAACATGGTATGGGACACTGTATTTGAATTAAAAACAAAACCAAAAGTCCTTCAATTAAAAAATGACCTTAATTTTGGAAGAAAGCTCTTGAAGAGTACTGCTAAGAGGTATTTTGTACTCATATAGGTAAGATGCCCTTTCACCCCAATCCCTTTCAAAACACTGCTTTAAAAGTCATTCTTCTTCATGGAACATAGATGTACAACACTGAGTCAGAATTTGATTTTAAAGCTAATGTGTGATCTTTTGACGTGGTTCCCAAAATAAAAGTTTAGCATATACTTCTGTTTAAAGTCAAACATCAAGACAAAAAAAGAAAACAAAACAAAAAACCCCTCCTTCTATGCATTTGGGATATTGACTCTTGACCTATGTATTTCCAAGAGGACTAAATAACAGACGGCTTAACTGAAAACTTTTTTTTTTTGAGATGGGAGTCTCACTCTGTTGCCCAGGCTGGAGTGCAGCGGCACGATCCTGGGTCACTGCAACCTCTGCCTCCCAGGTTCAAGCAATTCTCCCGTCTCAGCCTCTCGAGTAGCTGGGATTACAGGTGTCTACCATCACGCTCGGCTAATTTTTTTGTATTTTTAGTAGAGGTGGGGTTTCATCATGTTGTGTTGGCCGGGCTGGTCTCGAACTCCTGACCTCAAGTGATTTGCCCACCTCGGCCTCTTAAAGTGCTGGGATTATAGGCATGAGCCACCACGCTCAGCTTTAACTGACAACTTTCATTTGGATTATGAACATAAGTAACTGCTGTGTCATAAATTCAGTAATCTGGCTTCTAGTCTCGTATTTGCAATTAACTCCCTTGGACAACTCATTTTTTACCTTTCTTTGGGCCTTACTTGCTTCATTCATCAAATGGGGGCTTTTGAATAGATCATGGTTTTCCTACCTGACATCATGAGTCACCAAATAAAATGTGGATAGGGACAAATGGGAGTTTGTTTAATCTCATTTCATTCTTTCTTAAAAACTTTTTAATTTTTATTTTTTGTGGGTTCATTTCATTCTGATTCAGGTAAGACTTCATTTGAAAAGAGTTTCACTACTGGAAATTGTTTGAAAACCAGAAAATATGATTTTTAAAAATTTTCCTTTCAGCGCGAACACTCTAAACAATATAGTTAAGAACAAAAGATTCATTGGGGCAAAGTAATAGCTGCTGGGATAAGATGATGGTAACATTGTTTATGTGAAGCTGTGCTTATGCCCTAATTCATAAGCAAGATAACTTTGTTATTTAATTTTGTTATTATTTAACTCAATTCAAAAATCTGCATTTGATCAACTAAAAATTTATCATAGCAGGATGGTTCTAAAATTTTAAGAGCATTTGATGACAGAAATCAGTTTTTAATTTGCCATTTACTTTGTGGGTGAGAAATAAATCTAAACTCTATAAAATGTCAATGTTAATTGGATAATTTAAATGAAAAATAAATTAAAAGACTGTGTTTATACCCCTGGTTTCAGAACTTACATATCTGAAGAGAGAGTAGCTGTTAATTTGACAATCATGCTGCTAATTTTGTTTTATTCAGACCTCTGCTGATAAGTAGCCTTAAAACATCAGAGGTTACGTTTCATATAAATTATCATATAGTTTGAAATGCTGTGTCTGATGACTTCTTTACCACAGTGAAGATTTCTGCTAGGTACTAAGGCTGGCTAGGCTCTGCATCAGTGCTACACACATGATTTTATTTATTTAAAGATTACATTAATTACAAAGCCAATAAGGGCACATTGTAAAAAAAAATTCAGACATAGAGTGGAAAGTGATTATTTCATTCATCCACCTCCAAGTAGATCCACTGTTAGCTGTTTGGAGTGTTTCTTCTTGGAACTTTTATATGCTTTTATAAGTATACATTCAACATACACACGTAAGACCATTTTTAACAAAATACAAGTCACATCATATTATACTTATTGCTCTGTACTCATCTGTCAACAGCAAGTATAGAACTTACAGTTCTATACTTGTATTCTTTACTTTTTATTTTATTTTGTTTTTTGGGATGGAGTCTTGCTCTGTCGCCCAGGCTAAAGTGTAGTGGCACCATCCCAGCTCACTGCAACTTCCACCTCCCGGGTTCAAGCGATTCTCTAGCCTCAGCCTCCCGAGTAGCTGGGATTATAGGCACCCATCACCACACCTTGGTAATTTTTGTATTTTAGTAGAGATGGGATTTCACCATGTTGGTCAGGCTGGTCTCGAACTCCTGACCTCAAGTGATCCACCTGCCTTAGCCTCCCAAAGAGCTGGGATTACAGGCATGAGCCACTGTGTCTGGCCTACACTCGTCTTCTTTATATGAAGAAATGGGCCAGATATTAGAAGAACCCAACATGAACAGCATTCAAGTCATCACTAATCTTTTAGTGGCATAAAGAAAAAAAACTGGCCAAATAATTTTGTAGAATTTATGAAAAAATATGGTTGATCAGTGAATCCCAGACTTTGGGATTTCACAGAACATTGAAACTTGTCCAAAAGATTTTAGGGATAAACACAGAGCTGGCAGACTTTAATTCTGCTAGATAAGAACATTTTTTAAAAATCCAGGCCGGACACAGTGGCTCATGCCTGTAATCTCAGCACTTTGGGAGGCCAAGGTGGGTGGATCACGAGGTCAGGAGTCCAAGACCAGCCTGGCCCACATGGTGAAACCCTGTCTCTACTAAAAAAATAAGCCGGGCGTGATGGCAGGCGCCTATAATCCCAGCTACTTGGGAGGCTGAGGCAGGAGAATTGCTTGAACCCGGGAGGTGGAGGTTGCAGTGAGCTGAGATTGCACCACTGCACTCCAGCCTGAGTGACAGAGCGGAGACTCAGTCTCAAAAAAAAAAAAAAAAAAAAAAAAAAAAAAAAAAAAAAAAAATCCACTATTACCAACATTATTCATAAAAAAAGAAAATATAACTCCCTCAAAGTAGGAAGGGCAAGATTTAAAACTGAATATATTTAGCTTTACAGAAGTTTACTTTCTTGCCCCTGCCTTTTTACATTTTGATATTGACTGATGAAAACTCTTATGTCATAGGCTGGTACCAGTCTACAGACCAGTGTTTATAAACCCACTTTGGCTATTTCTCCTCCTTTAGAGAGGAAGGTAAGATGATGTAGTAATAAAAGGGAGTATAGCAAAATGGCTAGGGCTAAGAACTTTGAGGCCAAATTTTGAGTTTGAATCTTAACTTTCAATATGACCTTGGGCAAATTACTTAATCTCTCAACACTCTAAGGCCAGAGGAACTGTCCAGGTAAGCACAGGCCCAGCTGTCAACCCACAGATTTGTGGAGCTAAATAAATGAGTTGTTATTATAGGTAACTAGGTTTTGAAAGTTGTTAGTTATGCAGTAAAAGCTAACTGATACATGTTGGATGTGTCAGACAGATATGAGAGGTAAAACTGACCAGATTCATGTAATAGCAGCTGAGAGAATTATATGATTCAAATTACTTCTAATTGGCTCACCAATATTCTAGGTCAGGGAACTAACACACATATATTTTGTTATGTCACAATTCTGTTTAAGAAAATGAATTTCAGAAATTTTACTTATGACATTTCCTGTGGACCTCTGCAACTAAATAAAAATTTCCATATCAACATCATTTTCTTAGAATACATATTTCTCAAAAATCATCAAATATAAGAAACCTAAGGTTCACATCTGAGCTTTAGAGTGTGACAGCCTACATGGTTCAGACTGTTTGTGTCTTATCCACATTCCCAGAAGATAAAGTCCTTTCAATTCCATTATCTATTTACAATTGCTTCTAGATGGAAGTCATTCAGGATATTAGGTCTTTGAGGGAACATTTGTGTTGATGAGAAATTACAGGCTTCACTCTAAAATCATCCTGTATTTCACATGAACTAAAGTGATTTCTCTCTCTCTTTTTTAAAATCAGGGCTGGAGAGGATAATCTTTACATTTTTTAACTAACGAAGGCTCAAATAATCATAGACAGTGTTTATGAAATTTGGTGCTGGTCTAGCTTCAGCTTGACTAAGACTCTGGAGGTATAACACTAGTGTAGCATGTAATAAAGCATCCTATCACTGTGCAAGGGCATAGCTCTCTCTTCCTTTCTCTTGCATGAACTTGAACTACTATCTGTGGTGAATGTTTCATATCTTTTTTCTTTTTCTTTTTTTTGTAGAGACAGGGTCTCCCCCTGTTGCCCAGACTGTAGTGCAGTGGCGTGACCTCAGCTCACTGTAGCCTCAACTTTCTGGGCTCAAGTGATCCTCTCACCTCAGCCTCTTGAGTAGTTGGGACTACAGGCACATGCCACCCTGCTTGGCTATTTATTTATTTATTTATTTATTTATTTATTTATTTATTTATTTTTGTAGAGACTGGGATCTCACTGTACTGTCCAGGCTGGTCTTGAAATCCTAGCCTCATGTGATCCTCTTGCTTTTGTCTCCCAAAGTGTTGGGATTACAGGTGTGAGCCACCACGCCTGGCCTGTTTCATATTCCTAATGACCAAGCCAATTCCACAGTTCATTTGATGGTTTTAAGAAAAATTTCTGCTCAAGAAATAAAACAGAGAAGATGTCCCATTAGAGCAGAAAGACAAGAAAAAGAGTTGTTAACATCGGGTTGTTTAGCAGTGGGGAGCTGTCATCTTGGTCACCATCAAGTAAATCCTCAGCAGACGTGGGTCATATGAAGGTTTTGGTTTTTGAGTGAAGAAGTGTGAGAAACGATATATTCAACAGTTACCAAGTTGTCTTCTAGTCTTGCTGAGATGGAGAGCAAAGGAAGCGTGTAGTGAAAAAAAAAAAAAAAAAAATCCCAAGAATTCTGCACCACTTCTATGCATAACACAATGAAGCAGCAATTAAGAAGAATGGGGGAGGAAGCTATAAATGTTTGGGACCAAAAAACAAGGTGAGGATAGAAAATATGAAGATAATTAGGGAGTCTTTATGGTCCTCAGAAGTATAGATAGGTGCCACATGAAGAGGAAGTGGCATCCTTGTTCTGAAAACAACTCTTTAAAAATTTTTTTAAACCAATGTTCTTTTCTAAACATGAATTAGAGAATGAAATTGTTTTTTGTTTGTTTTTGAGACAAGGTCTCACTCTGTCACCCAGTCTGGAGTGCAGGGGTGCAATCACAGTGCACTGCAGCCTCGACTTCCCAGGCTCCAGCAATCCTCCCACCTCAGCCTCCTGAGTAGCTGGAACCACAGGCTCATGCCACCATGCCCAGCTAATTTTTTTATTTTTGGTAGAAATGGGGTCTTGCCACGTTGTCCAGGCTCGTCTTGAACTGCTGAGCTCAAGCTATTCACCTGCCTTGGCCTCCCAAAGTGCTGGAATTACAGGTGTGAGCCACTGCTCCCAGCCTAGAGAATATAATTAGTGTTCCTTTTTATTAGATGGGAAACAGGAGAATTATTTGCATTGTGATTGCTAAGTGGTTTTCAGAGTCATTTGCATATTATAGGTAATATTTTTAAGGGTAATACATTTTCCCTGCTGAAGGTGTTGTGAGGATTTTTAAAATAAAGAGTATTCTGGCTGGGGGTGGTGGCTCATGTCTGTAATCCCAAATGAACTGTCATTTTAATGAAATGTAATCCAGCACTTTGGGAGTCCTAGGCAGGAGGACTGCTTGAGGCCAAGAGTTCAACCAGACTAGGTAACAGAGTGAGACTCTGTCTCTACGAAAAATTAAAAAAAAACCCTGTAGTCCCAGCTACTCGGGAGACTGAGGTGGGAGGATGGCTTGAGCCCAGGAGTTTGAGGCTGCAGTGAGCTATGATTGTGCTATTGCACTTCAGCCTAGGTGACAGAGTGAGACCCCATCTCCCCCTCCAAAAAATGTATTATGAGGCAGCACAATTACTTTATTATCATTCCAAATAAAATATTCTGGCTAGGTGCAGTGGCTCATGCCTGTAAATCCCAGGACTTTGGGAGGCTGAGACAGGTGGATCACCTTAGGTCAGGAGTTCAAGACCAGCCTGGTTAACATGGCAAAACTCCATCTTTACTAAACATACAAAAATTAGCCAAGTGTGGTGGCAGATGCCTGTAATTCTAGTTATTTGGGAGGATGAGGTAGGAGAATTGCTTGAACCTGGGAGGCAGAGGTTGCAGTGAGTCAAGATTGTGTCACTGCACTCCAGTCTGGGTGGCAGAGCAAGACTCCATCTCAAAACAAAAACAAAAACAAAACAAAAAACCCAACAAAATAAAGTTCTCTAATCTATATGTGGCTCTTAACCATATTTAATGAAGGTTTTTTTTTTTTTAAATTCTAAGAATGTTGGTTCTTGGGTGAAGTCTAGTCTTTTATCTGAGAGTTGTATGTGTCTACACATCATCTGTCAAAGGTGTACTCACTTTCAGTCTAAAGATGATTTGTAGGTCCTGTCCATATTCCTACAGCTGCCATAAAACATATGACTAAATCATATTAGATTAACACAGGCTGGTATTGACAGCCCAGTGGGAACATATTGATTAGGTCCTTTTTCATGTTATTTGTTATGATTTTTCTTCTCAGTTTCATTTACCGGGAAGACACAGGGGAAGAGATTTCACTGGGAACAATGACAGTGCCTGTCACAAAATGTTCTCAATGTTTCCATTTGTTACTATGGCAGTGACAAAGAGGGTTCCAAATGAAAAGGCAGACCTGCTGTGACAAAGCACAGCAGGACAACAGGAAGAAATTTTCTCCTGACCTAGGAAATTAGGAAATCATCCTTAGAGATTATAGAATTGTCTCCATTTCCAAGAGTACAATCCTAGTACTTGGGCTTTTGAGGGAGAATGTGAAAAGATTAGTTCTATCAGGGCTGGCCGGTGACAAATAAAGAGCAAATATCACAAAGCGCTTAAGACCTCCAAACAGAACAAGGAGTGATGCTTGTAGAGGCTGGAGGGATTTGTTACTGTCACTAAACTCGTGAGATGGAACTATGAATTTAATTTAATTTAATTTATGTACATTTGGGTTACTCATTTTTAAATTATACATGAAAATCCATGATGTAGTCATATATCTTTTTAGCTGGCTAAAGGAACACATGGCACTCTGCTACTGATATAGATAATTAGCACATGGTAGCTGGAGTGATACTTTATCCAAAATCTGAAATTTATGCAAAGAAAATTATTGTCCTTCAGAGAGTTAAATTACCACAAAGTGGACTAAAATATAGATATGCAAAGTCACAAAAGACAGAAATACTCTTAGGCCAGCAAAACTTGAAAGTTACAGGATGAATATATTAACCATCCAAAGATAGAATGTGTCAATCAGAAAGAAGATATGTTAATTGGGCAACGAAGCAAAGAAAAATAAACTACATAGTAAATGTAAAAGTTGCCACTGCCTGAGATTCATTTCCAAGGTGGAAGTAGTCAGCGCCTATTATTTAATTAATTAATTAATTAATTTTTTTGAGACAAGGTCTCACTCTGTCACCCAGACTGGAGTGCAGTAGTAAGATCTTGGCTCACTGCAACCTCTGCCTCCTGGGTTCAAGTGATTCTCCTGCCTCAGCCACCCAAGTTGCTAGGACTTCAGGCATGCAACGCCAAGCCTGGCTAATTTTTCTATTTTTAGTAGAGATGGGGTTTCGCCATGTTGGCCAGGCTGGTCTCAAACTTCTGGCCTCAAGTGATCCACCTGCTTTGGCCTCCCAAAGTGCTGGGATTACGGGCATGAGCCACCACACCTGGCTGATTTAATACTTACATTTAAGTCTTTGATCTATTTTGTTAATTTTTCCATATGGGCAGGGCCTCAGCCTCCCGAGTAGCTGGGACTACAAGTGCATGTTACCTTGCCTGGCTAATTTTTTGTATTTTCAGTAGAGACAGAGTTTCGCCATGTTGGCCAGGCTGGCCTCAAATTCCTGGCCTCAAGTGACCTGCCTGCCTTGGCCTCTCAAAGTGCTAGGATTTCAGGTGTGAGTCACTGTGTGGAGCCAACAGCTGTTGTTTCTAATCCCAGTAGAAAGGCTCTTGCTGGTGTGAAAAGGGAGCAGGGGGTTTTAACCAATGGATCTTTTAGTATTTCCAACTAACAAGACCATTTCTGTTGTAAGATGGATGCATCAGGTTGTTAGATGGGTGCTATTGATAGGGACAGGAGGCAGGCAAATTCTGGGCAGAAGAGGGTGGGTCTCTGGTGAGGGCCCCACCCTAAAGCCAAAAAGCCTAATACCACGGCCCAAAGTGAGAACTTACATCCTTGTTTTCCTGCTCAAATGTTGCCTTTTCCAAAACTACCCACGGCCACCCCACCCACAATCTTGTGCCCATAAAAAACCCAGGCTCAGCCGACAGAGAAAGGAGAAGAGGAGAAGCAGCTAGATGTTGGAGACCACGATTGGACACTGGAGAGAAGCGGCTTGACTTCAGAGGGACAGCTTGATGGCATAGCTTTGGAGAGGAGTCTGGCTGGGGACGACCGGACTCCAGGGGATTATCTTCCTAATCCATCCCCCTTTCAGCTCCCCTTCCTGCTGAGAGCCACTTTCGTCGGCAATAAAATCCCCTGCATTTACCATCTCCAATTCGTTTGTGTGACCCCATTTATCCTGGATGCCAGACAAGAACTCAGGTGCCAAGAACTCAGCCCTTTGTGGGTGCAAAGGGCTGTCACACTGGTGACAAAGGAGGGTCACTCCACTGAGCTGTTAACGCTTAAGCTGTCTACGGACAGCAAAGCTAAAAGGGCACTGTAGCGCTTCCTCTGGGGAACCAGAGGTCAAGGGCACCTTCCCTTAGACGCTGCCACTGGGCTGGTATGGCGTTCGCTCTTACCAGTGCCCAGAAGTGCTTGGCCCAGCTCCTGCACCTGCTCACCTGTGCTCCCCCTCCTGTGAGGGGTGGAGCAGTGAGTGAGTGAAGTTCCCTCCTGTTGGCATCAAAGTGGCCAGCTAGTTCCAGTGCCCACACACCGCAGTTACTGCCTGAGAAGGGCTTAGGGAAATATCTTGCTTCACTATTAAACAGCTGATTCATATAACTCTCTTATTTGGAGTCCATGCTAACCAAGCAAGTTTATCATCTGGCTTTCTGTATCTCTGTAGCGCAATCGATGCTACAGCTTAGCAACAAGCTCTTGGTTCAAACTCACCAGGGACTACAGTTCTTGGATTCTCTTCCCTTTCAGTTTTTCTTTCTTTTCCTCAACAATCTTACCTTAGAGTCCTCAGAACCCTGTCAGATTACAAAAGATCCTCTTTAATAAGTGAAGTCATCTACTCAGATAACAGGAAGATTCTCTGGCAAAACCAGCTTTTGTCAGGAAGGCTGGTCTGCGATTCTCAGTTATAATGGTGAGATTTACATAAATGTTTAGAGAAGCAGTATTAGTGTGGTCAGTAAAAGCCCTGACTTTGGAGACAGACTTTCTGGGTTTGAATCCTGGCTCTGCTACTCTCTAGCCATGAGACTATGGGCACATTATCTCACCTTTCTTTGTCTCTGTTTTTTTTCATCAGTAAAATAGGGGTAAAAATAATCTACTCCAAGAAGCTTTTATGAACACTAAATTAGTTAATATATATAAAGTATTTAAGATATTGGTTGGTTAGTAGGTACTGTATAAAGGTTATCTATTGCTGTTACTTTGTAGCTTGACTCACATTTGACAGAATGTGCTAAAGATGGCATAAGTATTCCATTAATAAACTGACATTAGGATTTTCATCTAATTGCATGACCCAGTGTTTTGGGATCTGATTACCCTGGGAACTGAGTAGGTTCAAAGTGAGAAAATTGGCTATCTAATTGTATTACCAGTAAAGTCCTGCCTAGTTTCTACCTGCCTTCCACTTTCTCTATTCTGATTCCAACAATGTGTAGTGAAATCTAGTGTCTGGAGCTTTGAAATGCTAGAAATGAATAAAGTGAGGAAGCTGCCCATGAGTAAAAAAGGGTTTGGCAAACTATAGTCTGTAGGCCAACACTGGCCTATGGCATGTTTTTGTACAGCTAGAGAGCTAGGAAAGGTTTTTACATATTAAAAGTGCTATTAAAAAAAAACAAAAAACAAAAAACAAAGCAAAACACAAGCAAGCAAACAAAGATATGCAATACAGCCTGTATATGACTTGCAAAGCCTAAAATAGTCACCATTTGGCCTTTTACAAAAAAAAAAAAAAAAAAGATTGTGGATCCCTGTTCTATACTCTTTTTCTGTTTTACGTACCTAACTATACCCCAACAATAAATATAATGAAGTAGGATAAAAAGAGGCTGAAAAATCCTCTAACAAAAAATCCCAATTGCTTTGATGAAGTAATTTATCACTCTAACGACAATACAAATGGTAGCTAGCTGTTCCTACCTGAGTATCCTAAGAATGGCCTCTCCCTCCTCCAAAAAGTCTATATATTCTCACCTAGTATCGGTAGCATTACAGATAGGTGACTGTAACAGAATCTGCTGTTGTAGGGCTAGGACGCCTAGTAACTCAAGGCCAGAGGTAGTGGCTATTTAGGTCACCATCAAATCTATGATGGCCTCATTATGTGTCCTACTGAATGTCAAAGAAATACAAGACTTCATGTTTTAAAGATTTTAAAGTACTTAAGTAATGTACATACAGTGTATAAGTTTAAAAGTTTCTAGACTAAGATTCCTGGTTTGACCAATTTCTAACCAAGAAATCACTAGGATTTTCTTAATGTATTACAGAATATGGCTAAATTCAGAATAAAATATTTTTAGCCTACATACATCTATAGCTCTAAAGAGTAAAAAATAGGAAAATTGGCTGCTAAGTACTCTAATATTACCAATAATGAAGACTTTCCGAGCAAGAAAATAAAAAACACAATCATAACAGTGAAGTAGAATGTTGTCTGTGGTACAGCCTCTTTCCAAAGAATACAGGGCATGGGGCATCCTAATGGTTAATAGTTCATTTAAGACTGGGCATGACCAGCCTGCCCAACATGGCAAAACCCCATCTCCACTAAAAGTACAAAAATTAGCCAGGTGTGGTGGCGTGCGCCTGTGGTCCCAGCTGCTCAGGAGGCTGAGGCAGGAGAATCATTTGAACCGGGAGGCAGAGGTTGCAGTGAGCTGAGATTGCACACCAGCCTGGGAGACAGAGTGAGACTCCGTATCAAAAACAAACAAAAAACTGGGCATGAATAGTTTTAGAGAAAGAAAAATAAAAATTTATGTTGGTGAAAGACCATTAAAATAAAATATTAAGTTAAAACCATCACACAAACTTAAATAAGTTTCCCATGATTCAAATTATCCTCCAGAGAAAAAGGGACAATGATCAGCTCCACTTGCTTGCTTTTTTTTTTTTTTTAAATTAACCTGGTCTGACTGGGAAAGACCCCTTTGGGGTATCTTTGAGGAAGCTAAAGCTTTCTAGAGACTATAAACTAGCCTAATTAACTACACTTAACTAGAAGGAATTTAGACTTATCAAAAGAATTTTTGAATCAGATTTTAGATCAATCTAAGTCACTGAGCCAAAAATCTTCTATTGTCTTGATTTTATTTTTGAGTATTCATTACCAAAATCATTAGTTCATATAAAATTTGCCAGTTCTTATAGAGCCTAAAATAGGCAAAAATTGAACCCTTCCTAGTATAACAAACAACCACTATTGTGTTTGAAATAGATGTTTTAACCAAAGGATATCATCCAAAGACATCATCCTTAGTTATTAGCATACTGTTTAATATTCATCACAACTTGTTTTAAAGAACAAAAATGTGTTAACATTTAAGCCTGAAGGGCTATGAATATACTATATACTGTACTTGATGCAGCTTGTTTATGCAATTTTCTGACAGATACAATTAATCTTGTGAAAATGACTAGGGTATAGCACAGTAGCAAATTATCTTTTCCAAACACAATTTTTCCTGTGGTAAAACCCCTCTATAATACTGACAATGATAGAAGTATATAGAAAGAACTTCATAAGTGAATTACTTAAAAGAAGAAATTAAAAGTTATTAAATGAATAAATCGGCCGGGCGCGGTGGCTCAAGCCTGTAATCCCAGCACTTTGGGAGGCCGAGACGGGTGGATCACGAGGTCAGGAGATGGAGACCATCCTGGCTAACACGGTGAAACCCCGTCTCTACTAAAAATACAAAAAA
>NW_012104142.1:6424181-6433695 GCF_000951045.1 Mandrillus leucophaeus | reverse complement strand
AGAAACAAGGGTTAAAATGTTTAACTTGTAAGTAAATGAAATAAATTAGTCTGTACCTCCAACAAATGCATCTCCAGCTCCATTGGTATCAATAATTTCTTTCTGGTCTTGATCCAAGACAGCAAAAGCAGTGACTTCACTTTCTGCAATTAGAGTCAAAGAAAGGCAGACTGACTTCTCTTTGTAACACTCAATACAAGCTCGCCCAGTAATGTTTGAAGCTCTTTCATCACTCATCATTCAAAGAGAGACAGGACATAAGCTCCATATTCTGTACAGGGGCACTTGGGAACTACGGTGTAAAATCATATGCAAGTGACACTTTTTTGGTAACTTTCAGCATACAGATGCTGCTGTATATGTCTTATGACAGTTATACCTAGGTAGTTCACATTTTTTTTTTTTTTTTTTTGGAATGACTACAAACAGTAGCAGTACATTTTTGGACAGTGCAAATGAACAGAAGCCATAAACTAAAAGAAGTGTTGGTATGGATTGGATCATGCATTTCTAATAAAGCTTCAAGCCTGACTATATTCCTAGCAGTGAAATGTTGGGTACAGTTAAAGAGTTGTAAATTAAAAAAAAAAAAAAAAAGAATATTGGGTGTTTCTTTACAGAAAATCACAATGGCACAATAAAAACATTACTATTATTCTGTTAAAATACTTCATCCCAATGTCAGTAATTTTTTTATCTTAGTTGGTTTATTAAAAACAACCTAATCTGGTTATGTTTTGTAAAGAAGTCACTATCTGTCAACTGGCAAAAGGGAAAGCTACTACCGAATGCATGGGCAGAACAAAAGGGACAGTGCAATGGGGTCTTGTCCTAGAGCAGTCTGGACCAGGGCTTGTTTTGACTACAGAGTAACCTAATTTAGTACTTTAAATGTGGCACATGACAGTGGAATGAACTTATCTGTGATGAAATCTGGCTTACAAGACACATCTGCACATGATTGGACAGTGCTTCTTACTGGGGACTGGAACTTCTGAAATCATAAATTTGCATCCCTATGGGGACAGACATGGCTAAAGACTTGTAAACTTCAGTCTCATTTAAGACCAAGAGGGAGGCAAAAGGAGATCTTGAGATACTTAAGAAAGGTATTAATAAAGAACATAGAGAATCTTCAAAAGCATATTCTGTCTAGCTTTTGCTAGCTGCTCTTAATGGAAACTTTCAACAAGAGACATAAATATGTTAATGAAAAAACTCTCCTGGAAAGATTGATATTCAAGAAGAGGACTCATTTACTTAGTCAATCTTTTTAAAAATCTTTTTTTTTTAGGTCTTGCTCTGTCATCCAGGCTGGAGTGCAGTTGTGTAATCATAACACACTCCAGCCTTGCCCTCAAGGGATCAAGGCATCCTCCTGTCTCAGCCTCCCGTGTAGTTGGGACCACAGACACACAGTGCCACAGCTGGTTAACTTTTTGCTTTTTTGTGGGGTGGGGAGGGCAGGGGGGTGGGTGGGTAGATACATGGTCTCGCTTTGCTGCCCAGGCTAGTTTCAAACTCCTGGGCTCAAGCAATCCCCTGCCTTGGTCTCCCAAAGTGCTAGGATTACAGGCATGAGCCACTGCATCTCGCTTAAACTTTTTTTTCTTTTGAGACAGAGTCTCATTCTGTTGTCCCAGCTGGAGTGCAGTGGCGTGATCTCAGCTCATTGCAACCTCCGCCTCCTGGTTCAAGTTATTCTCATGATTTAAGCCTCCCAAGTAGCTGGGATTATAGTCGTGCGCCACTACGCCTGGTTAATTTTTGTATTTTTAGTAGAGACAGGATTTCGCCATATTGGCCAGGCTGGTCTCGAACCCCTGACCTCAAGTGATCTGACTGCCTCAGCCTCCCAAAGTGCTGGGATTAGGCGTGAGCCACCACGCCCGGCCAAACTCTTTAAGTAACTGAACTTTCCACTTTTTGTAACATGAGGGCCTACATGGCAGTTGACAAGATTTTGATTAATTGAAAGTTATGGCACAAATATCCAGACTTACATTTTCTAGAGAGTATATATAGTACATACTACTACACAGGCCAAAAAAAAAGTAAGCAGATTTTATTAGAAATACTTGGGAAAGGTCTGCAGTCTGATTTAGGAAAAGGTCTGTACCATAAATACTTATAAAGAAATCTGGTTTTACTACTTCCAAGTACAAGCTACACTATACAGGAAAATAACAACTATAAACTAAAACCAAACAGGTACTAAAATAAGTAAAATGAGTAAGTTAATGACACCATTACTATTTATAATACATTTACATTATGTAATAATCTAACATGTCTATAAAACATTTTAGGTAATATAAGAATTAATTACTAGATTTATAGATTGGAAAATAATTATATATAAATGGTAAGTAAACCAAAATTATACAGAATTCCTTGAGCTCCTTGTTTGAAAACAATTATTTATTTTTGACTGCATAAATCTTTATTTATGAACAGAATCTAATCGACAATGGAAGAGATTATTTTGAATTTTATTCTTAAGAATGATGACTTCTGGCCGGGCATGGTGGCTCACACCTGTAATCCCAGCACTTTGGGAGGTGGAGGTGGATGGATCATGAGGTCAGGAGTTCAACCAGCCTGGGCAACATGGTAAAATCCCGGCTCCACTAAAAATACAAAAAAAAAATTAGCTGGGCATGGTGGTATGTGCCTGAAATCCCAGCTACTCTAGAGGCTGAGGCAGGAGAATTGCTTAAACCCAGGAAGTGGAGGTTGCAGTGAGCCGAGCGAGATTGCACCACTGCACTCCTGCCTGGGGACAGAGTGAGACTCCCTCTCGGGAAAAAAGAAAAAAAAAAAAAAAAGAATCATGACTTCTTGATCTAAATTGCTGAAAATTCTACATAAATGCAGCTTTATAATGCTTTTTCTAGATATATATATATACACACACACACATCATTGAGATACTGTATCCTTAGTTATCATATGAAGTTCAATTTCCTGAAATACAAAGTATAATCATTTTCTACCTTTTTATACTTATCAGTATAGATAAGTATATGAGAATATCACATATGCAAAAGATGTGTCATAAACTCAGTTTTCATTATTTTCTATTATCTAAAGAACTACAAGAACTCCTTTCAAAATGATGACACTGAAAAATCTTTAAGATCCCAAAATGTGCTCCTTGTCATAGAAGACTAAAAAATATTTAATAATACTTACGTTTTATTACATTTTTAGTATGCTCTGATTTTCAAATGACTTAAGCTGGTTTACAGAGCTATTATGAAAAGTCACGGCCAGGCACAGTGGCTCACGCCTGTAATCCCAGCACTTTGGGAGGCCGAGGCGGGTAGATCACTTGAGGTCAGGAATTTAAGACCAGCCTCAGCAACATGGTAAAACCGTGTGTCTATTAAAAATACAAAAATTAATCGGGCATGGTGGCATGTGCCTGTAATTCTAGCTACTTGGGAGGCTGAGGCACGAGAATTGCTGGAATCTGGGAGGCGGAGGTTGCAGTGAGCAGAGATCATGCCACTGCACTCCAGCCTGGGCGACAGTGAAACTCAGTCTCAAAAAAAAAAAGTCACAAAACTAACAATTTTCACTAGCATGACCTATTCCATGGCTATTCTAGGAAATTTATTATATGAACACAGAAGTACATTCACTAAATCTAAATATACACTTACAGGTATGGATGTTATTCAACCAATGAAGCCTAAGACATTTACATGACTCTCACTGGGACCTAGTTTTCTTAGGCATGAAATGAGCCTGGGGTAGCTGTTGGAACAATTAGTAAAAACTAACTTTCTGCCCTAATTGTAAAAAAATGACCCGGTGAGTTTTGATCAAGTACTTCTACCTAAGAGCTTAAGATTATTCATAGCATTTATTTCTCAATTCTTCACAAACTTTTTGTAAAGTGAGAAGGAAAAGGGTTGGGAATAATTATTATTCCTACTTTCTGGATTTCTAAAAAACCACTAAATCATAAGCTTCCCCAAGCAGACAGGAAACAAACACTAACAATTCAGTTGATAATAGATTTGTTTTGTGTCATTTATTAGATAAGACTGCAGCATGCCTTCATTCAAAACAATAAAATTTAGCTTACCTAGAACACAAAATAATCAATTTTAGGCATTCTCTAGACACTTCATACAAATAATTTATTCTTCACTTAAATATGAGACAAGCTTCACTATCTAATCACTTAAGAGGCCAATCTAGTTAGAATAAAAACATCTTCATGCATCTATACTGAAAGTCAACTATAGTAGAGATGGTTAAGTTTCTAAAAATGCCACAATATCTAACTGAACAATAATAAAAATCCAGTCATTCAAGTCCAAACAATTAAATGTTTCTTCAGGTTTACCTCCACCAAATTAACTATATATTTCACACAACCTCACAATATCCTTAGAAAATTTTGTTCAAAGTATTTTAAAAATGCCACATTGTTACTGTTTTGTTTATGTCCTAAACTGTTGAAAAGATACAACTGAAGCTGATCCAGCAGGCTGAAAGGCAGGTAGGCAGGTGTTTTTCTTTCTTTTCTCTCTCTCTTGCTTTTCCTTCCTTTCTTCATTTTCTCTCTCTCTCTCTCTCCCCCTCACTCCCTCCCTCTCTCTCTCTCTCTTTTTTCTCTAGTTTTTCAAGAGCTAAGGTCTTGTTCTGCCTCCCAGGCTGGAGTGCAGTGGTGTGATCATGGCTCACTGCAGCCTCAAACTCCTGGGCTACAAGGATCCTCCTGTCTCAGCCTCCTGAGCAGCTCGGACTACAAGTGCAAGCCAACATGCCTGGCTAATTAAAAATTTTTTTTTGGTAGAGATGGGGTCTTGCTTTGCTCTCCGGGCTGGTCTTGAGCCCTTGGCTTCAAGTGATCCTCCTGCCTCAGCCTCCTGAACACCAGACATGAGTCACCACACTTGGCCTGGTGTTTTTCAACCTCAAGGTAAAATGCAGTCACTACCCCTGCCACTGCCTCTGACCCAGCATCAACAGGCATGGAAGAAACAGAAAAGTGATGGTAAAAACTTCTCCAGAAAGTGAAAAGTATGACTATGTAAAAACCAGAACACTTCACATTCTTTTAAGAGGCTCCTGTATCTTGGCCATTGTTTATAATAAGGTAATCTCCATAGTATTAAAATGTTTTTGTTTGCTTGTTTTTAAAAACTATTTAGAAATAATTTTACATTAACAGAAAAGTTCCCAGAAAAATACAGACAACATCTATGCAACATTTATCCAGATTTACCGTTTTTTAACATTTTGCCACATTTAGTTGATCATTCCTCCCATATATATATATATATAAAACATTATTTATTCTTTCAAACTTTTTTAGCATTTGTGGTATATATTATGCCTTTTACCCCTTAATACTTCAGTGTGTATTTCCTAAGAGTAATGATATTCTGTTAGCCAGGTTATAGTTGATAAACACAGAAAACAACATTTTAATCTAATCTATAGTCCAGTCCAATTTTCTTAATTGTCCTAATGTATTTTATAGCAATATTTTTATTCTGGTAGAGAATTCAGTACAGAATCACATATTACTTTTTTTTTTTTAGATGGAGTTTTGCTGTGTTGCCCAGGCTGGAGTGCAGTGGCGCGACCCTGGCTCACTGCAACCTTCACCTCCCAGGTTCGAGTGATATCTTTCCTCAGACTCCTGAGTAGCTGGGACTACAGGTGCGTGCCACCATGCCCGGCTAATTTTTGTATTTTTAGTAGAGACTGGGTTTCACCAAGTTGGCCAGGCTGGTCTCGAACTCCTGACCTCAAGTGATCTGCCCATCTTGGCCTCCCAAAGTGCTGGGATTACAGGGCTGAGGTACGACACCTGGCCACATATTACTTTTAGTTGTGCTTGTTTTTAATTTAACTTTTTGAGTAGGTAATGCATTCGTATGATTCAAAAATATAAAACGTATGAAAAGCTATGCTATAAAATCTCTCTCTGCTCATCTCTCTCATTCAGCTGGTTTCTGCTCCTCTACTTCCCAAACTGTTTATCACTGTTATTGCTTTCTTATATATCCTTCCAGAATTTTTCTATGCATATACAATCAACTACATTCTTACTTTTTTCCTCCCCTCACCTACACAAAAAAAGGTATCATACTATCTAGGCTACTCTGGATTATATTTTAAAATACTGGATATCTTTCAATTTTGGTAAACAGAGAATGTCCTCATTTTTTATTGCTGCATAATAGTCCACTACATGGATATACTATAATTTATTTAACCAATCCTTTACTAATGGACTTTTAGGCTATTTTCAATCTTCTGTTATCATAAACAATGTCACAAAACATTAATGCTTTTAAACAGACCTTAAATTTAATTATTTTGCTTAATAGCCAGGTCAATAATATCATTCCAGCTTTATATAGAGAACTGATAGAAGGAAACTAAACTGTTATACTAACAGCATGAAATACGCCTATATCAAGGAATAGGGAAAAAATGAGAATCCGGAAATGCTTTTCTTTTCACTAGGACACACATATCAGGATATGAGCAAAGACACCCTGCTCAGGCTGCCCTAATAAACAGGGCAATAAAACAGATGATGAACTCTGCTAATAATAGAGATTTATAGAACAATCCTAATTAACAAGGACTTTTGGGGAATAAAGAGCTCTGAGTTAATTTAATTTTCTAGTTAACTAAAGAAAAAGCAGAAAGTCTTTTTATTTGGAAATCTTTCTAAATGTATTAATATAATAATATGCCATGATATCCCTGCTTTAATTAGTTTAGCTTTTTGAACTGAATAAAATTTTTCTTTGATAATAGAGAATCCTCCTGCACATCTTAATGTCATTGTTCTGAACATCAATTCTTACTGTAGTTCCAAACGTATAAGTACTTTCACAAAAAGTAGGAAAAATTAAATGTTCATGGGAAGTACACTGGATTAGGAACAAAAAAGCCATAGTTTTAGTCTAGTTTGGGTTTAGCTATTTTATTTAATAAATATTTATTAAGACTACCATGTGTCAGGTACTTTATTAGGGACTGGGAATACAGATGTGAATAGGATAAAAACTCTGGTTGTATGAGGCCAACATTCTACTGGGGATAGACAATACACAAGTAACAAATATATAAACAAGCTAATTTGATATATATATATATTTTTTGAGATAGAATCTTGCTCTGTTGCACAGGCTGGGGTACAGTGGTGCGATCCTGGCTCACTTCAAACTCCGCCTCCTGGGTTCAAGCTATTCTTGTGCCTCAGCCTCCAGAGTAGCTGGGATTACAGGCGTGCACAACTACGCCCAGCTAACTTTTTGTTCTTTTAGCAGAGATAGGGTTTCATCATGTTGGCCAGGCTTACCTTAAAATTGTGAGCTCAAGTGATCCATGATCCACCCGCCTTGGCCTCCCAAAGTGCTGGGATTACAGGCATGCGCTACCATAGTCCGGCCTAACTTGAGATATTAATAGGTGCCATAGAAAAAATAAAGCAGGATGATATGATGAAGTGTGACAAGGGAGGAGAGTTAATTTACATAGGTGTTACTTTCTCACTGAGGAGGTGATATTTGAGTTGAGATTTCAAGGGCAAGAAGGAGAAAGCCATGTAAAGTTCCAGGGGTAGAACATTCAAGTGCAGAGGCCCCAGACTAGCAACAAGCTTGGCAAACTAAGACTGCTGAAGCTAAAGAAGGCCACTGTACCTGGAGTATAGTGAATGTGGGGGTTTTGCAGGATTTCATTCTATGTAAAATGGGAAAGTGTTGGAAGGTTTTAAAAAAGGGAGTGATGCAATCTCATCTTTGATTTGAAAATATTACTGGCACACTGGCTCATGTCTGTAATTCCAGCACTTTGGGAGGCTGAGGCGGGAGGACTGGTTGAGCCCAGGAGTTTGAGACCAGACCGGGAACATGGCGAAACTTCGTCTCTACTCAAAATGTAAAAATTAGCTGGGTGTGGTGGTGCATATCTACATTCCTAGCTACTCAGTAGGCTGAGGTGGGCTTGAGCCCAGGTGGTCGAGGCTGCAGTGAGCTATGATTGTGCCACTGCTCTACAGCCTGCGTGACAGAGCAACGCCCTGTCTCAAAAGGAAAAAAAAATATTTTGGCAGCCTGATAGAGAATGCACAATGGACTGGAATGGCAGGGGTTGGGGGTGGGGTCAATAATGCTACTTATCAAGAATCCTTGGGCAAGCCACAATGTAATTTAAACTCAGTGTTATTACCTAAAAAATGAAGATAATATCTGTTCTACCTATTTTCTGTGACTATTATATGGATTAAGTATTAACAGTGTTATAAAAACACACTGACAATATGAAGACCTATATAATATTATAAGGTATTTTTAGGAGCTTATTTTCTTCAATCAGGTAATAAGTATTTGTTGAACAATAGCTATGAGCTCATTAGATCTCATAGAACAATAGTTATGATACTCTGTTAGATCCTCTGGGGGAGATACAGAAAAATATTAAGACATGATCTGTCTTCTCAAGGAGCTTAGAATCTAGATGGAAAGAGAAACCTAGCATATATCAAAGAATCTGTGAAATGTCACACAATGTAATATCTATTATAACTTCAACAGGAGTTCAAAAAAGGGAAGAAACAATATGAGTTTAACTGGAGATGCTTTCACGGAGAAGACTGAACTTAAACTAGGTCTTAAAGATGTGGATAATGAAGAAGAGAGGAAAAGAAAGGTGTGTATGTCCCAAGAGGAACAGAGACAGAAGAAAGTTTATATATCAAGTAAGGCAAGAAATAAATCAAGATGAGTGGGATCTAGCCATTTCTAGGGAGACTTTGAAAGCTAGGCAAAAGTTTGGATTTGATACATCAGGCAATGGAATGCAACAGTAGTTATCTGAGTGAAAAAGCACTGCACCAAATGCTTTGTATACTTTATCTCATCTAATTCTCAAATGAGTAAGGTATCACTAATCTTATTTTATAAATGATGACACTGAGGCTCACAGAGTTTGTCAACTGCCTAGGGTCCCATGGCAAAGGCAGGAATTTGGGACAAATGAATGAAAGAGAAGTAGTAAAATGTGATCCCAAAGTTGTCATTCAAGTAATGTTGCAACTACTTTTCTGAAAAAATGGTGACCATGGAATAAATAGATTTTGATTCATCGTTATACAGCAGTTAACTGACATTTAAATTCCCGTAAGCCTGGTACTGATAACCAAATTTGACTAAATTAAGTTGATAAATTCTCCATAGAGAATAGAGGGAGTATAACTGTGGTTAAGAATATAAGTCAGAATGCTTGGGTTCACATTCCAGATTTGCCATTTACAATCTGGTAATCAAATTAAATTCTCCTTTTTTTTGCTTTTATTTTTTTCTTTGAGATGGAGTCTCACTCTGTCACCCAGGCTGGAGTGCAGTGGCACGATCTCGGCTCACTGCAACCTCTGCCTCCTGAGTTGAAGCGATTCTTCTGCCTCAGCCTCCTGAGCAGCTGGGATTATAGGTGTGCACCACCACACCTGGCTAATTTTTGTATTTTT
>NW_012104142.1:6378547-6424061 GCF_000951045.1 Mandrillus leucophaeus | reverse complement strand
GACAGGGTCTCACTTTGTCACCCTGGCTGGAGTGCAGTGGTGCGATCTCGGCTCACCACTACAGCCTCAACTTCCCTGGCTCAAGTGATCCTCCTACCTCAGCCTCCCAGGTAGTTGGGATTACAGGTGCATGCCACCATGCCCAGCTAATTTTTTGTAGAGATGAGTTTTCGCCATGTTGCCCAGGCTGGTCTCAAACTCCTAAGCTCAAGTAATCTTCCTACCTCGGCCTCCCAAAGTTTTGGGATTACAGGCACGAGCCACTGTGCCAGGCCAATTTTCTCATATTTAAAATAGGAGGCTAGACATGGTGGCACATGTCTGTAATCCCAGCATTTTGGGAGGCTGAGATGGGCGGATCGTTTGAGGTAACAAGTTCGAGACCAGCCTGGGTAGCATGGCAAAACCCCATTTCTACAAAAAATACAAAAACACTAGCTGGATGTGGTAGTGCATTCCTGTAGTCCCAGCTACTCGGGAGGCTGAGGTGGGAGGATGGTTAGAGTCCAGGAACAGGAAATTGCAGTGAGTCGAGATCATGCCGCTGCACTCCGGCCTGGGTGACAGAGCCAGACGTTGTCTCAGAAAGAAAGAAAAAAGGAACAATAATAGCATTTATAGGTACTTATAGGATTTTTGTGAGGAGTAAATTAGTTAATACATATAAAGCACTTAGAGTAAAAGTTGACAGATAATAAGCATTCTTTTTAATGATTAAATGGACAAGGATATTATTAATCTTGAAATGAAACTTGTGATGGTTAATACTGAGTGTCAACTTGATTGGATTGAAGGATGCAAAATATTGATCCTGGGTGTGTCTGTGAGGGTGTTGCCAAAGGAGATTAACATTTGAGTCAGTGGGCTGGGGAAGGCAGACCCACCCTTAATCTTGGTGGGCACCATCTAATCAGCTGCCAGAGAGTATAAAGAAGGCAGAAAAACATGAGAAGTTCAGACTGGCTTAGCCTCCCAGCCTATATTTTTCTCCTGTGCTGGATGCTTCCTGCCCTCGAACATCGGACTCCAAGTTCTTCAGCTTTGAGACTCAGACTGGCTTCCTTGCTCCTAGCTTGTAGATGGTCTATTGTGGGACCTTGTGATCGTGTGAGTTAACACTAGTTAATAAACTCATATATATATGTATGTATGTGTGTGTGTATATATGTATGTATATGTGTATATATGTATGTATGTGTATATATACTATTAGTTCTATCCCTCTAGAGAATGCTGACTAATGCGAGACCTTTGAGTATAGGAGATTCAGGTCTCACTTAAAATTGCTGCTTCTGAAGGCATGGTTCTGACCTTGCAGACTACCTGCCTCTACATCATTATTTGTGGTAAAATCTCTTAGTTTGTTCATGTTTGCATCTAATTTTCCATAAATGTTTCAAGTTAATTCCAGTTAAGGTCTTCACTTTTGAATGTAAATATATAAGTGAATGAGTGTTGACTTTGAATACAAAAATAGTTTTCCATGGAAAAATGACCAAGAAAACAATGATAGATGGAATTACTGCTCTAAAACCTTATTTCCCCTTGGTTTAGTGTATGTGAGTGCATTTAAGAAATTTTTTAGAGACAGGATCTCTCTCTGTCACCCAGGCTCGGGTGCAGTGGTCCCATCACAGCTCACAGCAGCCTTGAGCTCCGGGTTCAAATGATCTTCCTGCCTCAACTTCCTACGTAGCTGGGACCACAGGCATGCGCCACCATGCCCAGTTAATCTTTTTTTTTTTTAATAGAGATAGGGCCTCCCTATGTTGCCTAGGCTGGTTTCAAACTCCTAGACTCAAGTGATCCTCCCACCTTGGCTTCCTGAAGTACTGGGATTATAGGTGTGGGCCACTGCACCTGACTCTCTCTTTCTCTGTCTCTCTCTAGCTTAGTTTAGTAAACCACGTAAGTAAATAAACTCAAGTTTCTAGTTGTCAATGATCCTGCCATTGGGATTTAATAATTTAGCATTTCAGATGCTCTCTCTCTCTCTCTCTATATATATATACACACACACACAATATGAATTAATGAGGTTTCTGTTATCTTTAATAAGTTCACTAAATGAAGCATATCATTTTAATCTTACTATAAAGCTGTTCATTCCAACCTGGTCTCTACTTCTTTAAATGTTATCTGCTGCACTCTCTTATCTGAAGAACTGGTTTCCAGTCAGGCATGGTGGTTCATGCCTGTAATCCCAGAGCCTTGGGAGGCTGAAATAGGAGAATCACTTGAGCCCAGGAGTTTGAGACCAGCCTGCACAACAGGCTGTCTCTACAAAAAAAATAAAAAGTCAGCTGGGCATGGTGGTGCGTGCCTATAGTCCCAGTTACTTGGGAGGCTAACTAAGGTGGGTGAATTGCTTTAACCCAGGAGGTTGGGGCTGTAGTGAGCCATGATAGCACCACTGTACTCCAGCCTGGGTGACAGAGGGAGATCCTATCTCAAAAACAGACAAACAAAAAACCAGTTTCCTCTGCTGTATTAGCTCATAGTTCACTGATCATCTATGGACTGTCTACCTTTGGTGAGGTTTCTAACCCTGATTCACTCAGTTGAGCACAGGAAAGGAGCTAGGGCTCAGGGCACAAAACTTGGCTGCCTAGGTAAGAGGAGTTATAGAAAAGGCAATATTTTTTTCTGATGATCGCTAGCATCCAGAACTATGCCTGGTATATTATAGGGGCTCAATAAATATATGATGAATAAATGGAGTAATTTTTCATGAATACAAATCTGATGTTATTCCCCTGTTAAAAACTCTTCAATGGTTCTATATTGAATGAACTCTTAACTCTAGGATATGAATCCAGCCTTTGTTCAAACTTTACCTTTCCCTGACCAAAAGAGTAACTTTAGTCAAACAGTTACTCTTTGGTCATACTCATGATTTCCCAAATGTGCCATGGTCTTTTATTCTTCTATATATATCAAGTCTACATTTCAAATTGTTTTTCACTCTTAGTTCCAAATAAGGCATGTCTTCTCGGCTATAGTCCTTGGCCTCCAAGCAGAACTGATCATTCTCTTTTATGCCATCACTTATAACCTTCACATACTTTCAGGAAAGTATCTATCATAGTTATAATTACTTCTTTACAAATGTCTTCTCAACTAAACTTTGAGCTCCTTATGGGTAGGAATTATGACTTAATCTTATTCCCAACTCTTAGTACTGTATCTGGTAGAGAGTAGGTGCTCAATTAACATTTATTGTTGAATATAATGATTCTTCCTACTAGATTTTAAGTTCCTTGAGACTGGTGTATGTTTTACATTTGATTCTCTCCCAGAATCTAGTATAGTATGAACTCACTATACATTTTCTGGCTGATATTAAGTAGTAAATAACTGTACTATGTTTCTCTAGCTTAGTTTAGTAAACCACGTAAGTAAATAAACTCAAGTTTCTAGTTGTCAATGATCTTGCCACTGGGATTTAATAATTTAGCATTTCAGATGCTTATATAAAAGTAAATCATACAATTGCTTGAAATTTAGAAGGAATGAATAAATTCAACCTTGCACAACCTTTCCCAAAAACCTTTCCAGACCTAACTGTGCTCAACACATTCTGGAAATAATGAAAATATTATTTGATTGGTGCTTTCACTTTCTATCATTCCATCATTTTAAAATGAGGACATATTTATGAGTTGATGAATCTAGATTCAGATCCTGTTTAAAGACAGAAGGCTGACCAGGTGCAGTGGCTCACACCTGTCGTCTCAGCCAAGGTGGGAGGAACACTTTAGGCCAGGAACTCAAGACCAGCCTGGGCAACAAAGCATGATCCCATTTTGACAAAAAATTTAAAAAACTGTCCACAGAGGCAGTCTACAGATTAAAAAAAGTTAGCTAGGTATGGTAGCACATGCTCATAGTTCCAGCTACTCAGAAGGCTGAGGCAGGAGGATCCTTTTGAGTCCAGGAATTCGAGGATGCAGTGAATTGTGATTGTGCCACTGCACTTCAGCCTAGGTGAAATAATGAGACCCCGTCTCTAAAACAAAACAAAACGAAAACCCCAAAACATAGAATGCTCTCATGGGACTTTGAATTAACACTTGATTATTTATTTATTTACTTAAAAGGAAATTAACATTTATTGAGTGGCTACTGGTTCTGGCCTTGTGCAAGGAGTTTTCATCTATAATATCCCATGTAATCCTCACGTCAACCCTGCGAAGTAGGTATCAACCCCATTTTTGTTAGGTGAGGAACAGGAGGCTCAGAAAAGTTAGGTAGTTTTTTTCATCAACCAGGAACTGATGAGCTGGGACCCCATGCTTAAGTCTCAGACACAATCCTTGCTCTCTCTCCTACGCTGCCTCTGGGAGGAAGAAGGGAGCACCAGCAAAAGCTGCAGTCCTCACACTTCCTGCCTGATGCCCCAACAGCCACCAAAAGCCTGCACCTTCCCACAGACCCTCCCCCCTCCCTTGGGAGGATGCAGTCAGTTGAAGAGATTAAGACACAAATACAAAAATAAATAGCATGGACAAGTCCCCAGCAGCAAGGATGTGCCATCTCCACACTGTGGGAAAGTCACTGTGCCATTCACAGTTGCTGTGGGAGGAAGCCCCGTGGGCTCTGGGGGAAACTGGGACAATGGCTGCCAAAGGTTGGAGTGGGTGGGCTCAACTGGCCTGTCCTGGGTTGCAGAGATTCGAGAACAATATGTCTGGAGCAGACAGCAGCTGCCCGCCATCCTCCTCCATCTGATCATTTTACCAGTGTTTGTGATCTAAGAGGGATTCAAAATTGGGGGAACACACAAGTTTGTGCTTCACATGTCTCCCTGGTCCTACCTCCAAGGCCCACAGACACCCTCTCCTGCAGGAAAGAGCAGGCGGTTCCCATGGTCACATCCAGAGTAACCTTGCCCAGGAGGGGTTGCACCCTTTTGGATTTGTGGATGGGCAGCTTGCCAACCTGACCCTCTGTCAGGTCAGCTAGGATAGAAGCATTCTCTGCCAGCCTGGCTTCCTGGTCTTTCTCCTGCTTGATGAGTACCACCTGTCTATCCTCGCCCTGCACCTCTGCCTTGATGAGCTGGGTGGTGGGTGGCCAGGGAGAGTTGTCTGGCAGCTGGAGGAACAGCAGTTCCTCCTTGGTGAGGCTCAGCTCCCTGAGCAGCTCTGCCACAGGTATGTCCTTCGGGAGGCCAGGGAGCCTTCCTGGCTGCTCTGGGAGGAGCCTTCATCTTGGCCTCCTCCTCCTCATCTTGTGGCTCCTCTTTCAATTTCACAGTAGGTACACCTACCTCTTCCTTGGGGCCAGCCAGCCAAGGTTTAACAACTGGTTCATCATTTTCTTCCTTAAAAAGCCACCCTGAGTGAGCCAATGACAGCTGCACAGGCATGTTTCGAGTGTCATTCCTCAGCCTGGGGTCATCGATGAAATCGTCCTTTTCCAGCATGGTGAGATGTTTCGTGTCTTCATCCATCTCTTTCTTCTCTTTTTTGATGTTGATGATGAGAAGATCCCATGTCTGACACATCCACTATCTTATCCCAGTTCCCTTTTTTCTTCATTATTTCAGCTGGGCCTGCTCAAAGATGGAGTGGGACTGGATCACTTCTGGGCGGCCTCATCCCTGTCCATGAACCTCTCTCTGTCCATCTCTGTCCCTTTCACGTTTCTCCTTCTTGACAGCTACTTCTTCCTTGGGTTCTTCTGACTGATGATATTTGGGGTGAAGGTTTTCTTCTTGACTCCCAACTGCAACCCTCAGAGTAAGATTCCCAGAGTTGATGAAGGGAAGGCGGCCCAGGGTGAAGGGGTTGCCGGTCACTGCCTGTTGAGCTCCTGGGCCCCAGTCAGGAGGGGTCGGGGCCCTCGCAGAGTGCTGGGTTCGCTCACCCCATTTTCTTCACCTGTCACTAACCTGCCGCCAGCTCTTGGTCTCCACAACAAGCAGAAGTCTGAATGGCAGGCCCGGGGCCCATATTGGCCCCCCCCTTTTTTTTTTCTATTGAGACAGGGTCTCGCTCTTGTCACCCAGGCTGGAGTGCAGTGGTGCAATCTTGGCTTACTCACTGCAACCTCTGCCTCCTGGGTTCCAGTAATCCTCCTGCCTCGGCCTCCCAAGTTGCTGGAACTACAGGTGCCTGCCATCACACCTGGCTAATTTTTGTATTTTCAGTAGAGATGGGGGTTTCCCCATGTTGGCCAGGCTGGCCTCAAACTCCTGAACTCCGGTGATCCACCCACCTCAGCCTCCCAAAGTGCTGGGATTATAGGCATGTGCCATTGCACCTGGCCTGAATTAATATTTGAATTGGATCAAACCAGGGCAATCAAATGAATCCTAGTGACATATGCGGGATTCACCTCATGAGGATGCCATATAAATTCAGGTAATATCTGTATGTATATGATTCTTCTTTATAAAGAGACCATGGACTCTTAGGGCTGGGAGAATAGGAAGAAGCATTTATTAGATAATTTGGACCAAGGCATCATAGTTATAGAAAATACTGAAAGGCCAAACATCAGTTGCTTTCTTTTTAGTGGCCTGGTTCCAATTATTGCAGAAGTAGGACATTATTGGTATTCTAAATGTGACCCTTCTTAAAATCATATATCTTCTTCTGAGCACAATGGTCAAGATTTTCAAAATGGATATGTACATACAAAGTTCTTTATTTTTGAAGAAGCAGCTATTTCTAATCATGGACTTTCCCTCAGTAAGATTGTTATTTGAATTGTTGATGGTGGCAATGGAAAATATTTAGAGTTTACAAAAAACAAAAGAAAACAAAACAAAAAAACCCAAAACTGCATTAGATAGGAGGGAACCAAAAGTTCCTTTTTTCTCTATGGCATAGAAGAAATCTTAGAGCAAGAAAGCATTTCAGGGATAATAATGCCACAAGGCAATGTCATAGGTTTATACTGAAAGACAAAGATTTTTTTTTTAACAGTATATACTGTACAATAAAATTAAAGTTCCCTAAAGTATGAAGTCAATTTCAATGGGAACCCTGACAATCAAACACTGATAAAAGTTTTGAGTACTATTTATTGTCCAATAAACTAAACTAGATTCACAGATTACTTGTCTACTTGGAATACAGCAATAAACACCAGTAAACAACCATTTTATCCAATTTAAGCAGAAGTCTTTTCTTTATTGAGTCATTTGCCAATCTCTCTTGCACTTAAAAGCAGATTAAAATGTGTAACATATGGTTAATTACCTGTAAAAACAACAACAACAAAACCTCTCAAGTACACTGATTTTAAAGCTTGGTTGTATTCCTCACCATTCTTTATGAATAGAAGCTGCAGCACCAGGGGGGAAAAAAGTTGCAGAAATACTTGAAGGAAAATACTCATGTTATTCCTTTTCTTTTTTTTTGGAGACAGAGTCTAGATCTGTCACTCAGGCTGGAGAGCAGTGGCATAATCTCGGCTCACTACAACCTCTGCTTCCTGGGTTCAAGCAATTCTCCTGCCTTACCCTCCCATGTAGCTGGGATTACAGGTGCCCACCACCATGCCCAACTAATTTTTGTATTTTTAGTAGAGATAGAGTTTCATCCTGTGGTCCAGGCTGGTCTTGAACTCCTGACCTCAAGTGATCTGCCAACCTCAGCCTCCCAAAGTGCTAGGATTATAGGCGTGAGCCACTGCACTCAGGTCCTCATGTTCTTCCTTCTGTTAAAGGATCTAAAGTTGAGCTACAGCTTAGTCAGACATCTGAGGTTCAATAAAGTCTCTGGGCAAAGACACAGCTCTGGGAAAGATTGAATAATCTAAAGAATTAAACTAAAACCAAGAAAATTTAGTCCCTCAATAATAGTGATCGGTAGAAGCAGTTCAGAAATTGAGTTCACACCGGCTTACGAATTGATTGTACATTTCTCTTCCCAACTCACCATTCAATGCCTTCATCTTGGTAGTTTGAACGGTGAGTCATGGTGGGAGCATTTACACCATGGAAATTAGAAAACACAACTAGGGCTTGGTTTGCTATAAACTGACTGTTAAAAATATATACTAGCATACTGGGTTCCATCTTACAATTAGGCTTTTTTTTTTTTTTTTGAGACTAAGTCTCACTCTATCACCCAGGCTGCAGTGCAGTGGCGTTGATCTCAGCTCACTGCAACCTCTGCCACCCAGGTTCAAGTGATTCTCCTGCCTCAGCCTCCCAAGTAGCCTAGATTGTAAGCGCCTGCCACTACAGCTGGCTAATTTTTGTATTTTTAATAGAGATGGGGTTTCACCATGCTGGCCAGGTTGGTCTCGAACTTCTGACCTCAAGTGATCTGCCCGCCTCAGCCTCCCAAAATGCTAGGATTACAAGTGTGAGCCACCACACCTAGCCTACTAGGCTATCTTTAAATTGCTGTTTGGTTTTTTATTTTTCCCAAGCAAGGACTGAAAATACAATTGTTACGCTGATAGTTCTGTAGAAAGTTCTATTGGGTAATGCTGCTATGAATATTTTTATCTAAGAAAGTTCCCAGCCAGGTGCGCCGGCTCATACCTGTTATCTCAGCACCTTGGGAGGCCAAGGTGGGTGGATCATCCGAGGTCCTGAGTTCAAGACCAGCCTGGCCAACATGGTGAAACCCTGTCTCCATTAAAAATACAAAAAGATTAGTTAGGCGTGGTGGTGGGCACCTGTAATCCCAGGTACTTGGGAGGCTAAGGCAGGAGAATTGCTTGAACCCGGAGGCAGAGGTTGCAGTGAGCCGAGATGGCACTATTGCACTCCAGCCTGGGTGACAAGACCGAGACTGTCTCAAAAAAAAAAAAAAAAAAAAAGAAGAAAGTTCCTTCATATCACTTCATAGCCAAATTCTTTCTCAATAAAACAAAAACCAAAAAGCTACTGATCCGATTTCTATCACTGTAAATTAATATTGCCTGTTCTAAATTCAAATAAATGTAAACATACAGTATATGTTCTTTTACATCTGGCTTCTTATCTCAGCACTTTTTTTTAGCATAATGTTTTTGACATTCATTCACGTGGTTGCTCACATCAGTCATCCACCTCTTTTAACTGTCAGTGGTGTGCTGGAGCCAGAGTGGCTAATGAGAATTAATTCTGCATATACAAAGCTCTTCTCAAATCTGCATTCAGTGACCTCACATTGATGGTGGGAGTATTTAAAGCATGACACAATTGCTACTAATCTACGTTATTTTTTCCTGAAAGCCAGTCATAAAACATTTGCTACCATACCACTGATTCTCTTTTAAATAACCTGCATCAACAGTGATAAAAACAGAAAGAAATGTTAGTTTGCAGCATCAGGATCTGTTTAGGCAGGAAAGGACAGGGAAGGCTAACTGTTATCAGTTAAAAAATGTAGCTGCATAATAAAATCCCTTAAGTTTTCTCCTTTGGCTTACAACTAGCTGAAAGGGACAATTTTCCAAACAAGAGAGTAGAATGTCCTTTCTGAAATTTTTCATCTGGGATTTCTTCATTTGACTCAAGTGTCTATCAAAAAATTTTAAAGAAGGAAACATTCTTCCTATAACATATGGGATGTCACTAGACAAACCAGTTCTCCATAATTCAGGATAGGCAATGCCTATTAGATTAAGAAGAATGGCACAAGCCTATTAAAAAAAAATTCAAGATCCTGTGTCAAAATAGGCCATATTTTCTAATACTATACCTAATTTTGGCAATTCCATTCAGAACTGGTTCTAAACTATCCCTAGCTGATGCCTCCATTTCCCCTTCACTGCCCCAAATATCATTCTAAATGCCTACAGCTCTTCTTAAGCTACATACTAATTCTAACTCTCAGAGAAAAAAGAAGTCATTAGGTGTCAAGTCTTTATACTTTGCTAGTTATGTTGAACAATTAATAGTTTTCCATCAAACAATACAAGAATCAGTATTTTTGTTTCTGAGAATGAAAGATGGGAGATAATTCATTTTAGGGACATTACATCATATAGCTTTAGAGGATACTATTTATACTCTAGTCTATGCAAATGGCACCTGCTAGACTTGGCCTGTTCACAGATCACAATACTATTTTTACTTCCTCAGATGACCCAGACACCATATACAAACTGGGCATAATATCGCTGTCAGTACTACAAGGTTGGTGTCTTTAATTGTGTGTGGTATGTGAAGTCTCAACACTGGTTATACCTAGGCACAAGAAATTTGTGCTGTGCTAGTTAATCTTGTAAAAAACAAAGTAATGCCAAAAAGTCTCTATTTTTAATGTACTGACAAGCTGTGCTAGCGGTACCCCAAAGAAATAAAAGAAGGAACAACTCCCTCCCAGCCCAGATATCAGTTTGTTCATCTATTTTAATACCTCATTTTAGATAATACAAAATGTTCTATGTGAGCTGTAAGGTGCAACATCAGGCATTAGCAATTACTTTTTTTCTTTTTTTTGAGACAGAGTCTCACTCTGTCGCCCAGACGGGAGTGCAGTGGCGAGATCTTGGCAGCCTCCACCTCCTGGGTTCAAGTGATTCTCCTGTCTCAGCTTCCTGAGTAGCTGGGACCATAGACGCTGGCCACCACACCCGGCTAATTTTTGTATTTTTAGTAGAAGCAGGGTTTCACCATGTTGGCCAGGGTGGTCTCGAACTCCTCACCTCAAATGATCTGCCCACCTCAGCCTCCCAAAGTGTTGGGACTACAGGCATGAGCCACTGTGCCTGGCCAACAATTACTTTCTATAATATTTTACCACAGTGGCCTCTGATAAGGAAGGGGGAAAGCCTAAATTCTGATTCGCTCAATCTGAAAATCTAGGATCTGAGGGGCAAGTTCACATTTCTGATAGCAATGGCAATACTCTAAACATGCTTTGAGATTGAAGACAACATACTCCGGACCATATAGGAGTTTTCTCCTCCTCACAATCAGGTATCTTGGTTTCGAAGGGATGGAGACAGAAATATCTTTTAGACCTTCAGGAAAGTCACGGGGACAAGTTTTCACATTTTTTGAGTTTAAATGTGGCTGGGGAATCTGAAAATGTGAACATTTTATCCAGCATTTCCCAACACTAGAATGTCACTCTAGACTTCAGATAGCTCTTCTTTCTTGACTATACATTAAAAAATTTAGTGGGAAGAAATGGAGACAATTGTTGAAACTTAGCAGGAAGTCTACCATATTAAATATTTAAGTATTAGCTGATTGACTGACAGATTTTTTTTCTTTTTCTTTTAATAGAATCTCACTCTGTCGCCCAGGTTGGAGTACAGTGGTGTAATCAGGACTCACTGCAGCCTCAATCTTTCAGTCTCAAGCGGTCCTCCCACCTCAGCCTCCTGAGTACCTAGGACAATAGGTGAATGCCATCATACCTGGATAATATTGTTTTAATTTTTTCTAGACAAGGTCTCCCTATGTTACAGAGGCTGGTCTTGAACTCCAGGGCCCAAGTGATCCTCCTGCCTTGTGCTTCCAAAGTGTTGGAAATATAGGTGTGAGACACTGCGCCCAGCTGACAGTAGAATTTAAAAGACTTCTAAGCTAGCAATTAAGTATATTTTCTAATAATCTAATTTTTATATACTACTTTAACAAAAATAGAGAAAACTTCATTATTTCTTTTCTTTCTTTTTTTTTTATTTTTTGAGACGGAGTCTCGGTCTGTCACCCAGGCTGGAGTGCAGTAGTGCGATCTTGACTCACTGCAACCTCTGCCTCCTGGGTTCAAGTGATTCTCTTGCCTCAGCCTCCCAAGTAGCTGGGACTACAGGCAGCACGCCACCATGCCCAGCTAATTTTTGTATTCTTAGTAGAGATGGGGTTTCACCATGTTGGCCAGGATGGTCTTGATCTCCTGACCTTGTGATCTGCCTGCCTTGGCCTCCCAAAGTGCTGGGATTATAGGCGTGAGCCACCGTGCCTGACCTATTTCTTATTTTCTTAGTGGTTACTATGGGAATTACAATTAAAATCCTAAATTCATAACAATCTAGTTTGAATTAATACCAACTTAGCCTGGAGAGTATTAAAAGCCTTGCCCTTATACAGCTCTGTTCCCCTCTTTATGTTGTTGTCATAAATTACATATTTTACATGTCTTTCCATTAACATATAATTTGTTTTTAGGCATTTTTCTTCTTTTTTTTTGAGATGGAGTCTTGCTTTGTCACCAGGCTGGAGTGCAGTGGTGCGATCTCGGCTCACTGCAACCTCCACCTCCCAGGTTCAAGTGATTCTCCCGCCTCAGCCTCCCGAGTAGCTGGGACTACAGGCGCGTGCCACCATGCCCATCTAATTTTTGTATTTTTAGTAGAGATAGGGTTTCACCATGTTGGCCAGGATGGTCTTGATCTCTTGACCTCATGATCTGCCTGCCTCGGCCTCCCAAAGTGCTGGGATTACAAGAGTGAACCACTGCGCCCGGCCTAGGCATTTTCCTTTCATGAATGAAAGAAGAGTTACAAACCAGCAATACTGGTTTTTATATTTACTTATGTAGATACCTTTACAGGAGTTCTTTATTTCTTCATATGGCTTTGAGTTACTGTCTAGCATTCTTTCATTTAATCCTGAAACATTCCCTTTTAGCATTTCTTGTAGGACAGGTCTATTAGCAATAAACCTCTTTATCTTTTATCTGGAAATGTCTTAATTTCTCCTTCACTTCTTAAGGACAGTTTTGCCAGATTATAGAATTTCTGTATTCTTAAGCCTGTTTTTTCACATGGCAAGATGCATACATACATACATACATATATGTATGTGTGTATATACATATATGTATTTTTTAAACAAAGAAGCTAACTTACCTAGTAGATTCTCCATAATTCACAATGCATTTTAATCTACTGAAGATGCAAGAAGATAAATTGTAGTGTGGGCTGAGATCAGTGTTGAACTGAAGATAGGAAAGCTTTTCAAGAAATTAGTTGCTGATTGTACCTTGATAATTAAATACACAAACCTATGATCCTTTTAGGCTTACTTAATTAGTATCAAATGAGCTTACTTAATTACAGCTGCAAACTAAATGCACAGGGTTTGCCTCATCTCAAAATAATTATATGTGCATTATAATGTGAATTATGGAACATTAATTTGTAGTTTATCGATTACTCCCTAAACAGAGACTGAAACTCATTAGGACAAAGTTATTATCATAGCAGTTTTGATAAATAGCTCCTAGAAGAGGTTCCTGAATAACGTTTGCATACAAGTTCTTTAAAGGAGAACTATACATGTGTCAGAGTTAGTAGTACACACATTTATTGCAAAGCCCTGGTTCAGAAAAGTGTGCTCCCTGAGGTATTCAGATAAGAGGCATATATGCTTATATGTATGTATACAGTAATATCTCCCCGCTCATTCTGCACAGAGTTAGAACAACTTTTTCAAGTTTATAGTAGAGGCTATAATTACCTTTTTAAAAAATCTTTTAACATAAATAACTACAGATCAAACTATTACCTCTAGTAAACCAGTTCTTAGCATCCCCCAAATAGAAAAAATAATAGATTATCATATTAAGAAAGCTTCTGTTATGTCTATTATACTCAAGAACCACACAAAGAGGGACATAACTCTATATCATCTGTGGACAGTATACTGTGGGTAGCTATCTTTTTTTTTCTTCCTTCTGCAATTTAATCTGAGAACAAATATTTGCTGCTAGAAAATGAACAGATAATTATTAAAGGCATAAATACAGACTAATTAGGGAGAGAAAACATTCTAACTCTAGAGGGTTTTTTTTTTTAAAGGAAATGACTATGTTTATCAATTGGGAAGAGCTGAGTACAAATGGAGCTCACTCAATATGCAATTTAATACCTTTTAATTTGGGAAGGAGATTCTAACCGTAAACGAAAATATTTCAAGTGTAATTTCATGAACAGGCCTTAGATTTTTCCTTAAACATAATGGATTTAAGTCAAAATGTGAGATTTTCATGATTAAAATAGACAAACTTTTCAGACTAGCCGGCCCTTGTCTTACATGCTTTAAATGTACCCATTGTTTTTCACATTTTCCTTTTCCTGCTCTCTTGTGAGACAACTCCCACTGACCACACCAATAACCGTGGCTGAGCTTATATTGTTTTCCTTCGTTTTTTTCTTCAATATTTTGCACTGTGAGACTGCTGCCACAAAGCCTGAAGACTGCACTTGATTGCTTACTGTAATACTAACATTTGCTAATTAGGAGTAGTGGCATTATCAGGCTTAAAAAGCAACAGCAGTGAAGGCTGAGCAGCTATGTCAAGGCTTTCCTCAGCATGTGGTATTTTTAACTTTGGCCACCATAGCTTTTTCCTCACTATATTTGTAGTTTTCTGCCATTTTCTCTTTAACTACAGAGACTGAAGGGAAGACCTAAGCATAATAATCCTGTTTTAATTCAGCTCAATTTGGGCCTAAAGCAAACATTGAATTACTCATGATTAATTCTAAGGAACATAACCTACTCTCATGTTCAATGGGTCTATGTTTGAATCTAACTAGTGGCTTCCCCTCATCTTTCACTGCCTTTCAGTCTTTCATTTCCCTGTGTTAATCCCCAAAGTAAAAGAAAAATCATAACTTGTCATTCTCCTACTACACAAAATTTTTGTATTCTGCAACTCACATTTCAAGGAACTTATATTATTATCCTTGTATCATGTGTTCAAATTCAAATTAAATTCAGACCACTCTATAATAAGTGACAAGATGCATGAGGGCACTGTGATCTAGGCAACCATAATTATACAATTATTGATAAAGTTGCTGTTGATAAACAATGCAAAAATTAGGAAATACTATTTTGCAATTAAGTGATGAAGAAAGCTGTTTACTGCCTTCCATTCTATCCTCTGTTAATAAGATTGAAGTTGCAGATGTTCATGTATGCTGCATTGATGTTAAATGGTGCATGATGCTCTAGGTGGTTCCCATAACCTTGCTTTGTCTACTCTGAACTGACTCAATTGATATGATAATATAGAAAAATGCGGGGCTGAACTGGCACAGTTTCCATAGCCTTGAAATCTGCCATTAATGGACAGCCAACTGCTTCTAAAAGTTCTTGTTCAGTTGTCACTGACAACAATGTATTAGACAAACAATATTTTGAAATTAACCACACAGGTGGTGATATCACTTACTGAAGCTTTTATCTCATCAAACAAGGTACACATCAATGTATTTACAAAGCTAGCAATTGGGGACTTTGTGATCTTTTTGGGAGTTCAATTACTATTAGAGTAAGTATTAACATAAAGAAAGCAGAAATCATTCAGGGGTCATAAACAGTGGTAGTAGCACTTGCAGCTTTTCGACACAGGTATAATATTTAGAGAAACACCTTTCTCCCTTTCACAAAACCTGTATTTTCATCTCATTATTAAATAAATACTATGTTTTAGATTAAGAAATAAAATCTTCAATGTTGCTCAATATTGCACTTTACTCATAAAAAAATCATCATGTAAGAGACTCCATATAAGACTGGTAGGAATCACTCTGATGCATGAAAATGAAATGACACACTAGAGAACCTTGAACACTGAAGAAAACTGAAACACTTGCAAAAATATACTGAACAGAGAAGAAGTAGAAAAATACCATAAATATAAGGGACAACCAGAAATCTTTGAGTTTAGAATTTATGGGCACATATGGATTAAAGACAGTACATTTGCCTTGGTGCAGGGGGTAGGGGATGGACAATTAAACAATTAGAAGAGAAAGAGAAAAACTGCAAATAAACTAGAGGAATACAATTTTGAAACAAAAATTCTAGAAAAGCTGATATAGAAAACTTAGTGCTAATGAAGGTAGAATACAAAAGTGAAACACACTGGGCTGCTCTGTACTACCTAGAAGTTAACATTCAATATTTAACTCCCCAAAGAGCAAATTCCCACATGACTAGTTAGATAAGACATGGGCGAAAGGAATTTAGAGAAGCACCAGATAAAAGAAAATGTGCATACATATAATTAATGTTTTAAAGAAGGGCAGCACAAGTGTTTTTTTAAAATAAAACCAGGCTAGGTATGGTGGCTCATGCCTGCAATTCCAGCACTTTTGGGAGGCCAAGGCAAGAGGATCATTTGAGGTCAGAGGGTGAGACCAGCTTGGGCAACATACAAAGCCCCATCTCTACAAAAATTTTTAAAAATTAGCTGGGTATGGTGGCGCTTGTTCTCCTAGCTACTCAGCAGCCTTAGGTGGGAGCATTGCTCGAGCCCAGGAGTTCGAGGTTACAGTGATCTATGATTGCACCCCTACACTCCAGCCTGAGCGGCAGAGCAAGACCCTATCCCAAAAATAAACACATAAAAAAATCAATTCTTTCACTTAAGTCAAAGTTGGAACAATAAGCTTGTTTTAACTTTTTGTTTATACTTGGCTTAAATCCTAAATTGAGACCTTTCATTCTGAGCATTAGTTTTATTACAAGACGAGAATATAAACATAAAGGAAAATGGGGCCACTGTACACTGTATCCATCGCCCCTCTGAACTGCACTCATCTCTGTGGGAAGACTGAATCTGTTCATATGGACTGTACTTCCTATCTGATTAATATCAGATTAAACCTTCAAGAGGAGCTCTTAAAGAACATCTGGTTGAATGTGGTACAGATGCCCCAGTCAGGGTTATCCCTGCTCTCTAACAGTTTCCCAAGCAATCCAGAAGGACAGAAAAATATTAATATGGATTTAAGTAGGTTGCAGGGACTAATGGCAGCCGAGGTAATTCAGACCAAGTGTCTTATCAAGAATTAGAACATCTGGACATATTTAAAAAAAATTTGTTTGAAGGCATTGAAGTCCTAACAAAAGAATGAAGAATTACCAGGCTATAATACAGTGGATGACAGAAACCTAGAGAAGTGAGTCTGGTGTTTGATACTATGAAGACAAAGTCTGGAATCCAGAGTCTGTCAAGAGAAATGGACCTAGTTAAAATCTCCTTATCTCAGGGTGGGAATCAAAAGGATTAAGGGTGTGTGAACAGGCAGTAGAAAGACCTAGACAAGGGATTGTAGCTTAGCCTCTAATAATCTAAATCCTTAAACTTAAGATTAAGATAAATACAGTGTGCCAATGTCCCCATGCCTGCCAAAAGCAAACATGAATCATCCTATACCTCAAATTATTTCTATAAGCAATTTAGCAAATATAACATATCACCCACAATAAAAAATAAACAGTAATATAAAGAGGCAAGCAGGAAGTTAAAACCAGCAGAAATTACAGCTTAATAAAGCAGTTCCAGATATTGAACTTAACAAACAGAAACTTTGAAATAACTATGCTTACTGATCAAGAGTTAAAGATAAAATCGAGAATTTTAACAGAGTACTGGAATACAACAGACAGGTTTAAATGGAAATTGAAAATACAAATTTTTAGTGGATAGTTTTAATAGAAGCTTAGACGCAACTTAAAAAAGAATTAGTGAACTGGAAGACAGAACAGAAGAAAATACCAACAATGAAGCCCAGTGAAGACAGATAAGATGCATTCTATATAGTTTCCCAAAGTAGAACTAGAACCTGTGGGTAAAAATGATTAAGAAGGCAAATTTATATCCAAGAGAAGGAAAAAGTTTCTAACAATTTAGGGTTTATAAAACCAAATGAAATGGACCTCTCTGGTTATGAATGTTTTAGAGAGGGTTTCTGACTTGAGTTGGGAATGGGATAAGATGATCCCTCTGTCCCTTTTAATTTTAAGACCTTAGGATTTAGGTTAAGCATGGTGACTCATGCCTGTAATCCCAGCACCTTAGGAGGCTGAGGTGGGTGGATTGCTTGAGGCCAGGAATTTGAGACCAGCCTGAGCAACATAGTGACATAGTGAGACGCCTGTCTCTACTAAAAATAAAAAAATTAGCCAGGTATGGTGGCACATACATGTAGTCCTAGCTACTTAGGAGGCTGAGGTGAGAGGATCCTTTGAACCCAGGAGTTTGAGGCTGCAGTGAGCTATGATCATGCTACTGTACTACAGCCTGGGTGATAGTGACAGAGTGAGACCCTGTCTTTTAAAAAAAAAAAAAAAGAACTTAAGATTTTATAAGAATTTGGAGAGTGATCAGGTAGAAAAATTAAACTCAGGAGAATAAGTTTTTAAAGACCATAGTATGATCCAATGAATGTAAAATTATATAATATGTGTGAATGTAAGCACTCAGTAGAGATGTCCAGAAGTAATCACTAAATTGTTAACAAGTATTATCTCTGGGGAGAATTTTAGTAAATATTTTATAAGAGGGAATATGGTGAAGATGATAGCAGTAACCATGAGATCAGAATATTGCAACTAAGGGTATTACATTAGAGGAGGGGTTCTCAAACTTTTTCTCTTAAAAAATTATTGAGGCCAAGTGCCGTGGCTCACACCTGTAATACCAGTACTTTGGAAGGCCAAGGCAGGAGGATTGCTTGAACCCAGAAGTTTGAAACCAGCCTGGGCAACATAGTGAGACCCTGTCTCTTTTTAAGTTAAAAAAAAAAAAAAAATTGAGTCCATCAAAAAATGTAAGCCAGGAAAAAAAAAAAGAAAAAAAAATTGAGGACTCCAAATAGATTTTGTGTGAGTCATGTTTATTAATATTTACTTTATTAGAAATTAAAATGATCTTTAAAAATTTCTGAATAAACCTACATTTTACATATTTTAATAATTATATATTCCAAACAAAAATGTTAGTAAAAAGTATGGCATTTAAGTTTTTGCTTATCTCTTTAATATCCAGTTAACAGAAGTCAGCTAGATTCCTATGTCTTTTTCAGCATTCAATCTGTTGTGATATCATACATTATGTAGTCTCTGGAAAACTCTACTGCCATTGAGAGTCCAAAAGGCAAATAATATATTTGAATTACTGTGAAGTAGTTTTGACTTCATAGAAGAGATTCCGTGAAAAAGCCTCAGAGAGGGCACCCCCAATGAGTCTATACTTTGAGAATCACTGCATTAGATTAAGGGCTGTAGTTGTCACTATGCTGGGAAGGTGGCCTTGTTCACTCTAGATAAGGTATAATTACTAGGAATGTGTCAGTTCTGTTGTGCTCACAGCTGTGGCTAGTGGGATAGGCCAATAAGGAATTCACGTTCTGCAACTTAGAAAAGATCCCAAACAGGCTGGGCATGGTGGCTCACACCTGTAATCCCAGCACTTTGGGAGGCTGAGGTGGGCGGATCACGAGGTCAGGAGATCAAGACCATCCTGGCTAACACAGTAAAACCCTGTTTCTACTAAAAAAAAAAATACAAAAAATTAGCCGGGCGTGGTGGCGGGTGCCTGTAGTCCCAGCTACTTGGGAGGCTGAGGCAGGAGAATGGCGTGCACCTGGGAGGTGGAGCTTGCAGTGAGCTGAGATAGTGCCACTGCACTCCAGCCTGGGCGAAAGAGCGAGACTCCGTCTCGGGAAAAAAAAAAAGTGAAAGCAAGCTGGCCAACAAAGAATATTTTAGACTTCCCTGCTCAGATAAAGTACCACTGTGCTGATCCTTTTATGTAATAATGGGCCTGAATTACATACATATCCCAACCTGTAATTTCTTTTTCATTGTTAGAAACAAGTTTTATGTAAATGCATTAGACAAACTATACTAGCTGAAGCCTGACATAGAAGAACCAACAAAGGTCTCCAAAGTGAAGACAGACTTATCTCCATATTAGAATACTAATAACTTAAGACCAAGATAGAAACCCAACCCAAGATAGATGGGGATCTGAAACCTGCAGAGCATGGTAGCTGCCCCTTTCTGGACCACCAAAAAATTATTTATTTATTTTTAATTTTTTTAAAAGTTATTTTTTTAGTAGAGATGGAGTCTTGCTATGTTGCCCAGTGTGGTCTCAAACTCCTGGGCTCAAGGGATCCTTCTGCCTCAGCCTGGGATTTTAGGCATGGGCCATTACGCCTAGCCAACAGAAATTTTAAAAAATAAAATAGTAAAGGGTCCACAGCCTACCTTCTACTATGAAAGGCATGATTTAGCCCATTTGATCAGAAAGAAAATTAACAGGCCCTTGAGACTCTCTCCCTAACTTTTGAAGACTTAAAAGAACCCAGTCACAGGTGTTGCAGACACCATTTTCTTCCTTAATTGGGAAGTCAAAGGCTCTATTTCAGATAATTTACTACAACAGTTTGGTGCCAGAGTATTTTTAATCTTTTCCCCATGGTATTACATCCTAGCAGTGAAATAATATTTTATATTTGCCTAGTCTTTAAAAATAAAAAGTCTGAGAGAATGGTCTCTATGAAATAAGAATTATATCCTATTCATCCAATAATTCTTTTAATACGACATTCCTATTACATTAACATCTAGACCTGGGCTTGTTAAAATATGGCCTGTGGGCTACATCTGGCTAGCTGCCTATTTTTATAAATAGAGTTTTATTGGAATACAGCCACACCCATTTGTTTACATAGGGCTGTTTTCACGCTACAGAGGGAGAGCTGAGCACTTGCAACAGAGTAGTATGCCCTGCAAAGCAGACAATAATTACTATTTGACCCTTTACAAAAAGTTTGCCGATTCTTGATTTAAACATGTAGTCTATTAGAACTGAAAGATACATTAGAGATTTTTTAGCTACTCCTTTCACTTTACAGTTGAATAAAATGAGGCCCAGAGAATTGAAAAACGGAGCACACAGAAGACAAGTGGAAGCTTCCTAGCACATGGGATTCCCTCTTTGTTATTTTCCAGCTTACTCATTCCACGCGAGGAATGCTCTGCCTAAAGCAAGAGTCCTGCCGAGTCTCTTAAAAGCCACATATGGTGTTGGCACAGAAATTGTTTTTTCAACACCTGGGTAACCAGGCTGTGTGGGTCCCAGGAGTGCACCAGTGCCCTCAGCTTCAGCTTTAGCCAATCCCTGAGGAGTTAGATCTGAGAGCGAGCCACTTTCAAGGCCCTGCCTCATTAGTTCCTGCTGCTACCGATCTAACTCAGAGAAAACTGGTCCTTCCCTCATGCCTACTGCACCAAGGCCAGTCTTGGGTAAAGAGGCTTTGTTCATAGAGGATTTGTTAATTAAGTCATCACTGTACTAATAAACCCCCAGAGCTTCAGCCAGTAGTAGTCTATGCTACTTAAGGGTTGCTGAATTTGTATGTTTGTAACTAAAAGGAATATATTATTTTAGAAACAACTGATACGTTTTTTAAAGTATGAAAATAAGATATGGAAAATACAAGAGTATCTAATACCTTACCCCCAGCACACTGGCATACCCACTCTTGCTACTTTGTTTTTTTTGTTTGTTTGGAGATGGAGTCTCGCTTGCTTGCTTGCCTGCTTGCTCGCTCTGTGGCACAGGCTGGAGTGTAGTAGCAAGATCTCGGCTCACTGCAACCTCTGCCTCCCAGGTTCAAGCTATTGTCCTGCCTCAGTCTCCTATGTAGCTGGGATTACAGGCACATGCCACTACGCCTGGCTAATTTTTGTAATTTTAGTGGAGATGGGTTTTACTGTGTTGGCCAGGCTGGTCTTGAACTCCTGACCCCTCAAGTGATCCGCCCACCTCGGCCTCCCAAAGTGTTGGATTACAGGTGTGAGCCACCGTGCCCAGACTCTCTTGCTACTTTGTAATAGCAGGTAATTTTATATTCTGATTTGTTTATACTTAAAGTCCTCAAATCCTAAGTGATGAAGTTTCACAAAGTGAATGAACCCACCGTGTTGGTTTATTTTTCATGTAATGTAATATATACAGTTTCAAGTTGCTACATTATTTTTAATGATGGCTTGAGTAAACAACACACTTTACCTATTATTTTTAGTTTGCTTTCATTTTTTTCACTATTGTACATAAAAGTGACATGAATGTCTTCACATGTAGATGCTCCTAGATTGTTGATTATTTAGATTAAATTCCAAGAGCTGAAACTGCTGTATAAAAGGATATGAAAAGTTTTACCAATTTATACTGTAGCAATATTAAGAGTATATGTCTATACCCTAAGCATCAAATAACAATTCTTTTAAAAGATTCTCCTATCTCACATATTCCAATTTGAACTTCTTTATGAAAGTCCCCTATGTCTTCTAACATATCCAGGTTCAACCTATAGAGTAATCTTCAGTAACTAGAGCTCTGCTGAGCGTGGTGGTTCACGCCTATAATCCCAGCACTTTGGGAGGCTGAGGTGAGTGGATCACTTGAGTCCAGTAGTTCAAGACCAGCTTGGGCAACACGGTGAAACCCTGTTGCTACAAAAAAATAAAAAAATTAGCCAGGTGTGGTGGCGTGCACCTGTAGTCCCAGCTACTCAGAAGGCTGAGGTGGGAGGATCGCTTGAGTCTGGGAGGAAGAAGGGGTTGCAGTGAGCCGTGACTGTGCCACTGTACTCCAGCCTTGGCAACAGAGAGAGACCCTGTCTCAAAAAAACAAACAAAAACAATAACAAAAAAACACAAACTAGAGCTCATATTAGTCTCACCCACAAGCAGGATGACACTGCCAGAAAGCCATTAAAAGTCTGATTTTAAAAGAAAAGCTCATTAATAAAAGCAAAAATGTACAAAGGTTCAAATAAGTTTGATTGATTGAGACATGGTTTCACTCTATTGCCCAGGCTACAGTGCAAGTGGTATGATCATAGCTCACTGTAACCTCGAGCTCCTCGCCTCATGTGACCAACTGCCTCAGCCTCCTGGGTAGCCAAGACTACAGGCGTGTGCTACCATGCCTGGCTAATTCCCATATTTTTTTTGTTTGCAGGGTCTCACTATGTTCCCAGGCTGGTCTTGAACTCCTGGTCTCAAGTGATTCTCCAGCCTCAGCCTCTCAAAGTGTTGAGGTTACAGGTGTGAGTCACCCTACCAGGCCAAAAAAGCTTTATTGAAAGTATTTATTAATGATATGGAGCATGTAAGATATTGATCTTTCTGCATCTCTCGCAAAAAAAAAAAAAATTAAGCTAACGTGGTATTGATACATCATATAAAACCTGCTTAAAACCCACTTTAACATTCAGTCCATAGAAATCAACTCAAGAAAAATAATCATTCAGAATTAGCATAAATTTACAAATCTATATCTTAATACAGTGTTTAACGTCAAGACTCTACTTTAAACATCACGACACTCAATTTATTATACCTCAGGTAACCTACATTGCTTCAAGTCCTGTATACATATTTTTAAATGGCCATCTCTTCTTTATATGAATAATGGTGTAGGACTTAAAATAGTATATCTGACCATTCCAAGATGAAAGTCATCTCTTTTGCTAACATCTTTATTGAAGCATGATTGACATAAAATAAACTGTACTATTTAAGTGTACAATTGGAAAAGTTTGAATAGGTATTACTCATGAAGCCATCACCACAATCAAAATAACAAACATACACATCAATTCTAAAAGTTTCTTCATGTGTCTTTGTAGGGTCTCAGCCCTTCCTGCCCTCTATCCCTAGGCAGTCACTCATCTAGATTCAGCAGTCTCAAGGCTTGATTTGGATTTCGAATCAATTATCCTTTAGTGATTCAGGTAACACTGCCTATACCCAGTGGGTTTTGTCTCCACAAATGACCATCTAATTTGAACAACAGAGGTTACTTTCTAGGAAAATTTCTGAGCTACAGATTTCCTAAACCAAAAGCAGCCTCAACTATTCTGCTAAGCACTGCACCAGTCTTCTGTAGAGACTGACAGCCTTCTCATATATCAATGCATAATTATAGACTTCCAGCATAGCTGATGGTTGGTGGTTCTTGGATCAACAATATTTTAAAACAAATGAAAGAGGAATTAACTTGATTATTTAGAACCAGGTCTTTAGAACATTCACAGCAATTCTGTTTCTTCTTCAGTTATGCTATACGTATTTAAAGATTTTTCTTTTCTTCTGAGTTAAGAAAAACATTCATTCAAGTAATTTTTTTTCTTTTAAAGTTTGTCATTTTTGAAAAAAACTGTGCCAATGGTCAGTATCAATTCTTGGTGGTTGATCGGCTTTAAGAAGCTATCATGATTATTTTATATTCAGAATTTCATTGATGAAACACATCTAGTGCTATTCTTCACACACATACAAAAAGACCTCCTAGGTATTTTATGTCCACTCAGATGAAAAGTGTCTATAAGTTATATAATTCTTAATATTGGGTTTATCATTATTCTTCTAGTCACTTAAATTCAAAATATTAAGGTCATCCTTGTCTTCTTATAAAGTCACTAAATCCTGTTTCATCTCATATAGTCACCATATCTTTCACGTCTTTTGCCCTTAATGATGTGATCCTTATCTTTCTAGCTTCTGTACCTATGCTTATCTTGCACATACAGACATACTGAACTATGTACCCCAACTCACCATGCTCTACTCTTCTCTGCCTATGACTTTATATGTGCTGTTTCTTCTGGCTAGAATGTTGTTCTTTGCCTTCTTTGTTTGGTAAACTGTAATTACTCATGTAAGATTAAATCTTATCTAAAGCATGTCTTAGACTCCTCTATATTATTGGCTGCTTCCACTTCTTGTGTCCTTAACACCCTAAACATTCATCTATTATAGTTCTTATTACAACAAATTGTCATTATTTTTTCACACTTCTATATTTCATATATTGTGAGTTCCTTGAATACAAAGACAAAAATGTATAGTCCTTTACCAAGTACATAGAACACAGTAGGCCCTCAATCTCTGTAGATGTAGAATCAACAAATTTTATTACCTTTTTTTTTCCATGAGCTTGCTATCATTTGAATTCAATTCCTACTGGTGCTTATCTAAATTGTTTCCAAATTGATCCATTTGATAACAGTCTCTACCTCCTCTAGTCTAATTTGTACACTAGCATGGTATGATATTCCTAAACCACTGTGTTGAATATATCATTTCTCTGCTCAAAACCTTTCAATAGTTTCCCACTTCCCTTCAAATAAGACCCAGCTCTGTAGCCAAGCACTCAAATCTCACTGTAATCTAACCCTAAGTTATCTTTTTTACTTTAGAAATACTTACTTTTCTGGAACATTTTATAGTTTCTATTATTATTATTATATTTTTGTTGGATTTTAACTAAAAAATAATTATCTATTGCCCTTTGAAAGTAGACTTTTCTTTTTTTTTTTGAAACACGGTCTCACTCTGTTGCCCAGGCTGGAGTGTAATGGTGTCATCATGGTTGACTGTTGCTGCGTTGAACTCCTGGACTCCACGAACCCCCTTGCCTCAGCCTTCTGAGTAGCTAGGACCACAGGCATGTGCCACTGTGCCCAGCATTTTTTTTTTTTTTGTAGAGATGGGGTCTTGCTGTGTTGCCCAGGTTGGTCTCAAACCCCTGGCCTCATACAGTTCTTCTGCCTTGGCCACCCAAAGTATTGGGATTACAGGTGTGAACCACTGCACCTGGTCTGAAAGCAGACTTTTAATTGAGGTATGACATATACAGAGAAGAGTACAAATTGGAAGTCTGACCCTGGAAGTGTTGGCCTTTAGACTAAATAGAGAGTTCTAGACATCCCTAATGAGTCTAGCTTGCAGACAACTTACTACCTTAATGTAGCCAAAAAGTGACCACTGTCAAGACCAGTAGAACTACTCAGCTGAGCCTAGCCTTGATTGGAGAATCATGAGAAAATAAACTGCTGTTTTTTATGTTACAAATTTATGGAGTGGTTCGTTATGGTGAAAAAGGCCCTCCTTGCAATTACTAATCACCATCAAAAGTAACTTGAGGCCTATTTCCATTGACTTTATACAAATGGAATCACATAGTACATACTCTTATGTTTATATAAAATGTTTTAATGTCACCTTCATCACTGAAGGAAAATATTGCTGGAGATAGAATTCTGGGTTGGCAGTTTCCTTTCAGCACTTCAAAGATGTTCCACTTTCTTTTGATCTCCACTGTTACTGATAAGGAATCTGTAGTTGTTCATATAATTTCCCATTCTATGCAATGTGCTATTTTGCTCTTGAATATCTTCTATTTATCTTTTGGTTTCAGTAGTAGTCTAACTATATGTTTAGGTGTGGTTTTCTTTGTATTTATTCTGCCTGTGGTTCACAGGGCTTCCCAAATCTGTAAGTTCATGTCTTTCACCAGAAGAGGGAAACCTTACAGCCATTATTTATCAAATATTTATCTTGTCTCATTCTCTAGCTCCTTTCCTTTTGAGACTCCAATTACGGACATGTTAGGCCCTTTGTTACTGTCCTAAAGGTTACAGAAGCTCTGTTCACTGTTTTTTTTTTTTTTCTTTTTTTCCTTTTTTTTTTTCTGAGATGGAGTCTTGCTCTGTTGTTTAGTCTGGAGTGCAGTGGCACTATCTCGGCTCACTGCAACCTCAGCCTGCCAGGTTCAAGTGATTTTCCTGCCTCAGCGTACCAAGTAGCTGGGACTACAGGCACGTGCCACCATGCCCAGCTAATTTTTGTATTTTTAGTAGAGACGGCATTTCACCATGTTGGCCAAACTGGTCTTGAACTCCTGACTTCAGGAGATCCACCCACCCTGACCTCCAAAAGTGCTGGGATTACAGGTGTGAGCCACTGCATCCCGCCATGTTCATTGTTTTTTCCTCTTCATTTTCCACACTTGATAATTTCTACGTACCTTTATTCAAGTTTGCTCCTTGTCATATTTAAATTACTGAAAGAGTACCTAGTTAATCTTTTATTTCAAAAATACTTTCAGTTCTACAATTTTCATTTTTTAAAGTTTCTATTTGTCTGATGAGATTTTTCTAATTGTTTATCCATTATGAGCATACTTTCCTCTACATCTAGGAGTATAGTTAAAATAACTATACAGAATTGCTTTAAAGTCCTTGTCTGCTAATTCATACATGAGCATCATTTCGGAGTTAATCTCTATTGATTGCTTTTGTTCTTCAGTATGTATATTTGTTTGTCTCATAATTTTTGATTGTACCTTGGATACTGTAATTGAGATGCTATAGAGCAAGAACTGTCAAACTATAGCCTGTGGGCTAATCACTTGTTTTTCTAAATAAAGTTTTAATGCTATGCAGCTAACCCCATTTGTTTACATATTGCCTGTGGATGTTTTTACACTACAACTGCATTGTTGAGTAGTTAGAACAGAGACCACATGCCCTGTGAACCTAAACTATTTATTCTCTGGTCCTTTAAGAAAAAAATGCCGGCCGGGCACAGTGGCTCACACCTGTAATCCCAGCATTTTGGGAGGCCGAGGCGGGCGGATCACGAGGTCAGGAAATGGAGACCATCCTGGCTAACACGGTGAAACCCTGCCTCTACTAAAAATACAAAACCAAAATTAGTCTGGCGTGGTGGCGGGCGCCTGTAGTCCCAGCTACTCGGGAGGCTGAGGCGGGAGAATGGCGTGAACTCGGGAGGCAGAGCTTGCAGTGAACCGAGATCGCGTCACTGCACTCCAGCCTGGGCCACAGAGGGAGACTCGGTCTCAAAAAACAAAACAAACAAACAAACAAACAAAAATGCTGACTCTGTTGTAGAGTCTAGTCAAATATGTTTCTAAGGAGAGATTATGATTTTTTTAAGTAGACAAGTGAACTTGGCTAGAATTAAATTGCAAACTCTGCACCCCAGCAATGGACAATGAGACATCTTTACTAAGTTCTTTAAGTCTTAGCTGGGCTGCTAGGAATCCACTCGGCATATGCATAATTCAGGGGTCATCCAGAGATTTGGACAAGGTCTGTATGTAGAATTTAGGGCTACCTCTGTATGGTTTTTCTCCTTTCTGAAATTTCCTTACTCACTTTTTACCTAAACTCTTCCTCTGGATCTTCAAGTCAGTAAGACCGCATATTTTCTACCAAATTTTAGGCATGCTACTTGGTGCCAACTTGGGCTGTCCCTAGAGAAAGAGTCATAAAAATAGGAAATCTACTCAAAGCCACTCACCTCCAAGTATAGACTCTCCTTCAGTTTCTGCCCGATTTTCATTCTTCTCCAGTGTCTCCAGGTAGTTGGTTTTGTAATATTTTGTTAAGAGTTATAATTGCTACCTGAAGAAGGACTGGTCTGACATGAGCTATTCCTACCTTATTTAGTTTGGAATTCTGTATATACTCTTTTGGGTCTGACTTTGTTCCACATTATGTTTGTTATATTCATTCATATTGTTGAGTTGAGTGGTAATCCATTCATTCTCTCTTCATTATGAATGCTATCACATAAATATATAATATATTCAGTTTACTCTTTATGGACCTTTGGAGTTGTTTCCAATTATTTTGGTCATTGCAAATAGTGCTGATATATTTGTTGTAGCAAAAGACTAGAAATACCAAGATGTATATCAAAAGAAGGTTAGTAAAATAAAGTATGATATGACAAGAAAATGAAATACTATGCAGCTATAAAAAATGGAACCATCTCTAAGATATATTAAGCAAAAAGGCAAGGCATGGAACAATATGTATAGCTGACATTCAGTGGAAGCATTGGTTCACTCTGGGAAAGGGCTGATGAGATGGGGAACATCTAGAAGGAGGAATTTCATACTGTGTGAATATAATGCCTTGAAAACGTAGATTAAAAAACCTATAGACGAAAACATTCCCAATATATTGTGTACATCATTCCATGTTCATAAAAATTAAAATACTAAATCAATTTCCATCTTATGTATATATTAATAAATTCTCTATCACTGAACATTTAGATTAGAATGAACTAGAGCTCTGTGAAGTGATATGAAAAAACTTCTAGAATATATTATAAAGTGAAAAAAGGAAAAAACATATCAACAGTATGTCACTTTTCAAATAAAAAGGAAGGAGAAATAAGAAAATGCTCATGTATCTACCCATTTGGGCATAAATAAATACAGGAATGAAATTCCATTAACTGAAGAATAGGTAAATAAGATGTTATATGTCTATATGTAAAGAGCTGAATAGTGTTGCCCCTGAATTCATGTCCATCTGGAACCTCAGAATGTGACCTTATTTGGAAATAAAGCCTTTGCAGATTAATTAGTTAAGATGAGGTCACACTGGATTAGATTAGGCCCTATATCCAATTATTGGTGTCTTTAAAATAAAAGGAGTTGGCACAGAAAGATACACACGGGGAAGAAGGCCATGTGAAGACAGAGGCAAATACTGAAGTGATACAGCTACAAGCCAAGGAATGCCAAGGATTGATTGCCAGGAGCCCAGTAGCTAGTAAGAGACAAGGAACAATTTCCTAGAGTTTTCAGAGGGTGCAAGGCCCTGCTGATACCTTTTATTTTGAACTTCTAGCCTTCAGAACTGTGACATAATACATTTCTGTTCTTTTAAGCCACTTACTTTGTGATAATTTGTTATGGCAGCCCTAGGAAATGAATAAACATGCAATAGAATGTTATATGGCAATAGAAGGAAGTAAAAAACTGACACATGCTATAATATGGATAAACCTTGAAAACATTATGGTAAGTGAAAGAAGCCTAACACAGAAAACTGTATATTGTAAGAGTCCATTTATATGCAATTTCCAGAAAAGGCAAATGCATAGAGGCAGAAAGTAGATTAATGGTTGCTTAAGGTTGGGAGAAAAGATGGGTGAAGCTGGAGAGAGACAGTTTCTGCGATGATGAAAATGTTCTAAAATTGATTGTGGTGATGGTTGCACAACCTATGAATATACAAAAAAAATGAACTGTATACTTTAAATAAGGAAATTATATGGTGTCTGAATTGTATCTCAGTGAAGCTGTTAGAAAAAAAAAAAAGAAGAAGAAGAAATACAGAAAAGCCAAAAACTGAGATTGGTTACCTATAAGAGGTAGGTGGGAACAGGGTGGGAAGAACATTAAAACAAGAACGGCGAAAAAGTAATATCAGGGAAGTGACACTTCCTTTACTATATCTTTGTGGATAGTTCTTGACTTTTAGAACCATGGTAATTTTCTATATACTTAAAAAACTTAATTAAAATTAACCATGACGTGTGGTTGTGTGAGTTCCTCATTTTGCTCTGCTTGTATCTTTCCCTGGTCTTGATGGTTCAGACTGCACATACAGAGTTGGGGTAACAGTTCTAAGCCAGTCCTGAACTCTGTGGTGTTGGATTGCAATAGGTGATACTACTGTGTACTCATGGTTTAAAAATATATACACAGGGCCAGGTGCAGTGGCTCACACCTGTAATCCCAGCACTTTGGAAGGCCGAGACAGGTGGATCACCTGAGGTCAGGAGTTTGAGACCAGCCTGATCAACATGGAGAAACCCTGTCTCTACCAAAAAAAGAAAAAAAAAAAGAAAAAAAAAAATTAGCCAGGCATGGGAGGCTGAGGCATGACAATCACTTGAACCTGGGAGGCAGAGGTTGCAGTGAGCTGAGGTTGCGCCATTGCACTCCAGCCTGGGCAACAAGAGTGAAACTCCTAAAAAAAAAAAAAAAAAAAAAAATTATACATATATACACACACACACACACGTTAAATATAGACATAGATATAGATAGATATAGATATATGTATAAATTCTTAGTATACAATAAAAGAAACCAGGGCTTCTTGGAGAAATTCCTATTTCATGGCTGGGGCAAGGAAAACACAATATGAACCTGGAGATCTTATGGTGTCAGAATGTAAGGAAGTCAGAAAATAACTGTAGTACATTGGAAGTTCATAAGAACCAATTTGAAGGCACTTCCAATGGTCAAATCTAGGACAATCTGAGGAACACAATAAATAGTTATAGTAATATATTTTAAATAATAGAATAAAATATTCATGAGTCCATATGATATAAGTAAATGAATAAAGAAAAAAATGGGGAAGAAAAAGCTCTTCTCTATTAATAAGTGTATAATTTTGAATTAAGAAGTTTATAAGGAATAATAAAAGTAATATATAATTCTTTGGCTAATAGCACAGGAATAATTATTTCAGGCAAGATTAATCAATATATGTATGGAAGACATATCTTGAAGTACCTCCTCATGAGGTATTTATTCATTAAGAAGGGAAAAATACTAACTTTACAATGGAGAAAACGGGCAGGCACCACTTTAACCAAGTAAAGTGAATCAATGTCAACATCACTACTATCGAGGCTAATTGGTATCACGTATCTTTGAATATGATTCACTGAGAAGAGCATTATTTCTATTATTTCTGTGGTATTCTTGTCAAAAATGCATAATGTGAATTTTATCACAGGAAAACATTAGTCAAACAAAAATTGAGAGACATTCTATAAAGTAACTGGCCAGTACCCTTCAAAAGTGTTAATGTTAAGGAGGAGAAAAAAAGACTGAAGAATTATGCCAGATAGCAACAGAATAAAAGAATATGATTACCTACTAAGCACAGAGTAGAATCCTAGACTGTATCCTGGACCAAAAAAAAAAAAAAAAAAGTGGAATAATTGGGAACATCTGAAAAAGGTCTGTAGCTTCAATAACAGTATCACATCTATAGTAGTTTGCTGGTTTTAAAATTTTATTATTTATTTATTTGAAAAAAATTCTACCTATTTATTAACTCCTTGGTTTTGATAAATGTACTCTGGTTATATAAAATGCTAATGTTTGGGAAAGCTGGATGAAGGATATATGGAAAATATCTACTATTTTTACAACTTTTTTTTTTGCTGCAAAATGAGAAGTTAAAAAAATTAAAAAATTTAAGACCAATGCTATGAAGAACATTCTTGCATGTAAATCTTTGTGCATATGTTAAATTATTCCATAGGATTAATTTGTAAGTAAAGTTACTGAGTCAAAGGATATGCATATTTTAAGGCTTTTGATATGTATTCTCAAGCTGTCACCAAGAAAAACTGTACACCAACATTTATCCCACTAGTAGTGTCTTAATGTTTCTCAAATTTCTAAGATGTACCAGCTGATATCTAAGGTCATTTCTAGTTATATTTTGCATCAAAATCTCATTTGTGTTTCACAAACCAGTTTACATGTCACTTTTAAAATATATTGTTTCTCTGATCACCAGTGTGATGTGAAGTCATGCATTATTTCTATAGTACATTTTTTGGTAAAATTCACATAATCCTTTCTACATACTGTCTTCTAGTGTACACTTCACAAGTATCAGCTCTTTGAAGTAAGGGCCATATATCTTTGTATCCAATTATTACTTCAAATATGGTATGCATAGCAGTGGTTTAATTTAGCACTGCAGTAGTTAAGTTGCAACTGGTTTCCTATCATAGACATGTTCAGATACCTTATCTGCTGACATTTCAAGTCTTAATTTTGCTTGCGTGAGCTCCTTATTTTGCTTTGCTCATATCTTTCTTGGGTCTTGATAGTTAAGGCTGCACTTACTTACAGAATTGGGGTAACAGCTCTAAGCTAGTCCTGACAAAGGAAGAATACAAATCAAGAAGAGGGTGCCCTGTAATCCCAGTGACTCAGGAGGTCAAAGCAGGAGAATCACTTGAGGCCAGGAGTTTGAGACCAGTCTGGACAACACAGAAAGACCTTGTCTCTAAAAGAATTTTAAAACATTAGACAATATGGTGGCGTGTGCCTGTAGTCCTAGCTATATGGGAGGCTGAGGCAGGAGGATTGTTTCAGCCCAAGTGTTCCAGGGTGAAGTGAGCTAAGATCACTCCACTCTACTCCAGCCTGGGAGACAGAGTCTCTTTAACTTAAAAACAAAAAAACAAACAAACAAACAAAAAAGAGTAGGGTGCAGAATTATTTCTGACATCCAGATGTAAGTTGTGATGATCCAATTGTGACTGCAAAGCTTCTGTTCTAGCTTAATAAATTGTATTCTGCACTAATCCTAGGAACTGGGATGAGCTTTGGTCTAGATTCCCTGTCTTTAGCTATGATTGATTATCTCTCCTAGTGTCTGCCTTCTAAAACTAGACTGCTCTAACTCCGAGGTGTTGGTTAGGCATTTTAATGCTTGCCAGTTCCTGACAACCTTTCTTCTCAGAAGACCAATATAACTCCTTTTATATAAGAATAGACTTCTCCAAGTGACACTGGTTGTCTAAGAAAGAGCTTTTTCCAGTTTTCTTCTGCCACTCTCAGCTCACACAATATCTTGGTTGTATTCATACTAGAAGTGATGAGGTTGTTGTATGCCTTTGGAGTTAGATTAGTGCTCCAAAAAGGATGCATAGTGGTTTGGTTGAATAGCAAAGTCAGTAAAGTGGAGCCAGCAGGACCTGATAAAAACTTAATCTAGGTGAGACGGGTGAGATACAGAACATCTGCCTCACCTGGATTAAGTTTTTTTCGGGTCCTACTGGCTCCACTTTACAGACTTTCCTATTCAACCAAAGCACTATGCCTCATTCCTGGACCATTAATCTAATTTCCATAATCCTATTTAGTGCAGCTTTGGCTTGTGAACTACTAAAACAGCACAAGAGGTCAACATCCAAGAACCATGACTGGCATGACTCATCTGAAGAGAAATGATCACCTCAATAGAAAACAGGTATTTCTATTTTCCCTTGTTAGGTAAAATCTAGAAAAACTAGAAGAAAAAAGCTGGTGCTTTGAGCCTGAATTGAGACTATCAAATACATAGTAACACATGGAAAGCTGAGTTGCAAATAGATCCCAGATTAAATGTCAGAACTGTCAATGGTGACAAATGTCTCTATGTATAGACAGTTTACAAGTGGCATGCTGGGTTGGGTTCTTAATATCACCTGTCAAAGAAACCTAATGATCCCCATTATGATCCACCTCATATGCTCAAATACCAACACGTAGGCTTCTAAAAGCTTACTGCAGCCAACTGTTCAGTTAAAAAACATTGTGGTAGGCTGGGTGTGGTGGCTTACGCCTGTAATCTGAGCACTTTGGGAAGCTGAGGCAGGGTGGATCACTTGAAGTCAGGAGTTTGGGACCAGCCTGGCCAACATGGTGAAACCCCACCTCTGCTAACAATAGAAAAAAAAATCAGCCAGGTGAGGTGGTGTATGCCTGTAATCCTAGCTTCTTGGGAGGCTGAGGTGGGAGGACTGCTTGAACCCGGCAGGGCAGAGGTTGCAGTGAGCTGAGATTGCGCCACTGCACACTCCAGCCTGGGTGACAGAGCAAGACTCCGTCTCAAAAAACAAAACACAACAAAAAAAAAATTGTGAATTTCTTTCCCCTGCCGAAAACACTCTGTACTAAAAAAAAAAAAAAAAAAAGTCAACAAAATAAATCTGAATATGTAGAGCAATGTTAAAGTAAAAATCGATAAACCTGAGGCTATTTCAAAAGAAAGCTTTTTTTCTTTAGATAGGGTCTCACTCTATCACCCAGGCTGGAGTGCAGTGGCACAATCATAGCTCACTGCAGCCTCAAACTCCCTGGCTCAAGTGATCCTCCCACCTCAGCCTCCTGAGTAGCTGGGACTACAGGTGCGCATCACCATGCTGGGCTAATTTTTTACTATTAGTAGAGATGAGGTCTCGCTATGTTGCTCAGGCTGGTCTCGAACGCCTGAGCTCAAGGGATCCTTCTGCCTTAGCCTCCCAAAATGCTGGGATTACAGGCATGAGCCAAGAAAGCTTTTTTTTGATTACCCTGTGTGCCAAATTCTCAAAGTAGTGAGAGCCAAGTCTCCAAAAAGCTTATATATATATATGCTATAACGGCCTAAGGTCTAAATGCTTTAACAGATCCCTGAATAGTCAACTGCAAAAATACTGTTTATTTGATCATAACAAATAGCAATGTTGATCCTTCATAGTAATCATGTAATGATCTCTAATTTATGGTAGAAATAAAATGATAAATCTTACTACAAGACACAGAAAATCGAGGCCATGGATTATGTTCCACAATTTATGGGAATATTCAGATTAACCAGCAGTACAGACAGAAATATGAACCTCGCTAGGGATCCATATAACTGTTGCAGGAAACTACCGTTGTTCTCTAGGCCTCCACTCATTTTCCACATGCAATCTTCCTTAAGCCCTAGATACCCTCTAGATATTTAAACAACATCCAGAGGGAATAAGATAATTTTAAAATAATTCCTTCATTAAAATGCCAGCCACTGAAGCAAAAATGTTCCATAGAAAATTCAATCACAAAGATTTATTTAAATGTTCACAGAAGTCACTTTCAATCATATACATCCTATAAATTTAGACTCTTGGGCCAGGCGCAGTGGCTCATGCTTGTAATCCCAGCACTTTGGGAGGCTGAGGCAGGTGGATCACTTGAGGTTAAGAGTGAAGACCAGCTTGGTAAACATGGTAAAACCCCATCTCTACTAAAAATACAACAAATTAGCCAGACGTGGTGGCACACACCTGTAGTCCCAGCTACTTGGAAGAGATTGAGGCAGGAGAATTGCTTGAACCCAGGAGGTGGAGGTTGCAGTGGGCCGAGATTGTGCCACTGCACTCCAAACTGGGCACAAAGCAAGACTCCTCCAAAAAAAAAAAATTTAGACTCTTTAGTGAAGACATATTTCTACTGCTTTAAATTTCAGGTGATTCTACCATTGATTTCTGAACCCTTAAACCATGACTACCTCCTGGAAGAGGACACAAGTTTTTAATGTTAACTGCTGCTTCTATGTGGATTTAACATGGGGTGAATATGATTTTCTTTAAAATATTATTTTAAACATCTATTTCAAACATCTATTTCTAGAGTCTATTATCAGAATTTCTAGAATGTAGTATCAGCTACAGTATCTCCTAATTTAGAATCAACTACACATTTTATTAATGAGTTACCCTTTTTCGTTAAACAAAAAAATGCTTAATAAAAATCCCATCTAGTAGTAATTCTTTTAGCAAACACTATAGTATAAACTTTCTCCATGACTGAATTCATTAGCCTTTTGCATTAGTCTTTATTTACCATCTTTAAACCAAGCCAATCTTTATTAATTTTCTAAGACATCTCCCTAGTGCTTTTATCATAATTTTTCTCTACAATTTTGCTAACCCTATCACATTTGTCTCACTATAACCCCATGGGATTGTTCATCACTAATACTTTTTAGAGGGATTATTGCAGCTTTTATTCTTTAGCATTTAATTAAAAAAAGGATTTTCATCTTTAGTATTTGTTGATCCCTTGAAATAGGACTTTATAAACAAATAGAAGTGTGATTCCTTTCTTTTTATGGGATTATGGTAAACTGACCACAAAATGTTTCTCAGTCCAAAGGATGTCTTCTCTCTATATATATATTTTAAGCACTTAATAATGTATTGCCCAGCATAGCATTTAAATCCCATCACAATTACCATTTCAGAGATGCTTGCCCCATATCTCCCTTCTGCCATTCCTTGTAACAAATCATAGGAAAGACTCTGCCTTTTGCTCTTATTACCTCATTAACTTTGAATACCTTTGTAATCTCAACTTGCCAAAATTGTAAGGATTCCTCAAGGCCTAGTTCACACATCACTTGCTTTGAAAATCTTTCCCCAACTTCTTGTTCCTTTTGTTCTATAAAAGTTAGTTCATGAAAGTAATACCATTTTTTCACATCATATTATTTAAGTATATGTCTCTTCTTCTAGATTTCAAGAAATGGAGTTTTTGTTTTGTTCGTCTTTATAACCACAATTCTTGACATACAGTACCACTCGATAAAACCGTAATGAATTGAATTTATTTGTGCTGTTACATTACTGCATTATCTATAAGTGTCTTGCCTCTCCAACTTGTCCTGCTTGAGATTAGAGATTCTCACTTTTTTTTTAAGTTCTATATTACCTGGTATATACTTAGCACATGATCACGAATCTTTTCACTGGAAGAAATGTTAGAAATAAACACAGCCCAAAACCTCAACCAATACACAAATTCATTTTACCAAATATTTTTGTTTAAATATCTGTAATGATTAGTGTGACCATATGGGCTGGTTTGCCCAGAACTGTCCTAGTATTATTAATAGCACCCCCGTCTTTCACTCTCAAAAGCATCTGAGTTTTTCTAATAAGTTATATGGTCATTCCAGTAACGAAAAAATTGCTTACTTCCTCACAAGTACTGACAGCTGAACAGCTCTGATAATTGTACTTTTTGCATACTAAACCACGTGAATTACTTACAAAACACCTGTTTTTTAAACTGCCCCTTCATTATGGTAAGGGGTGGAGTTCTAGGACTAGAGGAAATAATTGAGTATAAGCAAAATTTACCATGATAAATAAATTGAGTAGATGGCTAAGTGCCAAATTGTTAACAAAAGAATTTGGATATTTTCTTGAGATTTTAGAATTGTTTATTAAACCAGAAAGGCTTTAAAAACACAGAAAGGTTTAAAAACACAAAAATTTAAAATTCAAAATACCTTAACAACAGCAGAGAAAAGCTAAACAAATCTTCTGGGCCAAGACTCAGCAAAGTTGGGGTGGAACCTTAGAAATGATGGCTTCTATTGGGATACTTAAAAAAAAAAATAAATGAATCAAAAATGATATGAGTTCTATCTAAAGCAGTTGAAATAGGGTAAGCCAGCTTGGTTAAGACTTAAAAGAAATAAGGCAATAGTTAACTATCCTTTTAAATACAGTTTTTAATATTTCACGTGTAAGCAGTTTATTCCTTTTAAACAAGGAAAATTTTAGCCATTCAGTTATCTGAATCAGAGTTTTCGGCTATATTTCCACAGATTTTTATCTGAGCCAAAAGCTTGCACGCAGTGTTTCAGCCAAAAGAAAATTTTGCCGCCAAGTTGTAATGCTTTGAAAAACGAATTTTAGAGTCTAATTGAATTTCTGAAAGAAATACTCACTGGTACAAACAACAATTATTCTGAAAAACATTTGGTAATATACCTCTTTAATTAAATATCTATTTGTATTACATTTTCAAGAGCTTTTGATTATAGAAATTGATCAGAGTTATAAACCAAAATGAATACATTTCTCTAAGAACCATTAAGACTAACGTGCATATATATACACATACATATACATGCCTAGAATACATATATATTATGTATATGTGTATATATATAAATAAAATCTATAAATGTGTAGGTAAATGTCACTATCATCTAGATATCCACTCATGCATACAAAATGCATTTATAAGATATGCATGCACAATTCTATACCAGAAAGTTTTCCAGCTCTAACAAATTCTAACTAAAGAGAAGTCTTAGAATTGGAGCTTATTTGGCAAAAGCTTTGAGAAACACAGTTAACCAAGTATGGACTAGATCATATGTGGACATTTTCTTGGGTCAAAGGGCCTCTGGATGTATTTCTGCAAGAAGCTTTATCCTACTAAAGCCTATTGGTGTTGACCTTATGATTAAGTGTAAAGAGGAATCAGCCAGTGATCCTGTAAATATATACATTTTGAGAGATACTGTAAGACAGGGCTTTTCTAACCTTGATGCAAAATTAATAATTTGGGCCAGATAATTCTTTGTTGTTAATTGGCTGTCTTGTGCATTATAGGATATATAGCAGAATCCCTGGCTTTTACCCACAAAATGCCAGTGGAAGACCCAACTCTTCCACACCAGCCAGTTGTCATAACTGAAAGGAAGGGGGAAAGTTGTTTCTGGTTGAAAACCACAGATGTAAGCAAATGAGTTAACATGATATAGAACAGATTGGACTAGTCTGAGATTAAGAAGCTGGGTTCTTTTTTTTTTTTATAGATGGAGTTTCACTCTTGTTGTCCAGGCTTGGCACGATCTCGGCTCACCGCAACCTCTGCCTCCCGGGTTCAAGCGATTCTCCTGCCTCAGCCTCCTGAATAGCTGGGATTACAGGCATGTGACACCACACCCAGGTTATTTTGTATTTTTAGTAGAGACAGGGTTTCTCCATGTTGGTCAGGCTGGTCTCGAATTCCTGACCTCAGGTGATCCTCCTGCCTTGGTCTCCCAAAGTGCTGGGATTACAGGCATGAGCCACTGCACCCGGCCAAGGCTGGGTTGTAATCTAGCTGCTTTTGTTTCTAATTTTGAGACCTTGGGAAAGTGACCTAATCCAGCAGTTCCCAAAGTGTGGTATGAAGAACAGTATTCCTAAATCACCTAAGTACCTTACATAATACACATATAAGCCCACTTAACTTTCTCGGGCTATGTATCCATTTAATAAAAAAAAAAAAATGTATTCAATAGGGACTTTTTGGTTAGGCTCTAATGACATAGCTTGTAGTAAACCAATTCCCAGACCATAAAAAGGCAAAAAAGCTTAATTTTTTTTTTTTTTTTAAAGAAGGGATAAGAGAGTTGACAAGGTAGTCAAAATTTGACAGGAGAAGGTCTCAGAGAGAAGAGAATCTTAAAGAGCTAAACTGACATTCAAAAAGTCGTTTTCCCCCTAGGGCATTTACAAATTCCTGTGTTGGGTAAGAGGCTGAGAATCTGGGCAATGGACTACTACTAAGAGGCAGAGAAGCCAACATAACTTTTTGTAATCTCTAGTGGGTGGTGAGACAAAAATTCGAGTTTGGGACTGTCAAGACAGACAGAACGGAGGGTTATGTTCCTGAAGAGGAGGGGAAAACAATAAAGTAGGCCTGAAACTCAGGAAATACTCTACTCAAGGTATTTGCAAAATTTGTCAGGAAGCAGGACAAGAGGCAAAGACACCAAGTATAAGGCATCCATAAGGCAGAGTGGTGATTTTACTAGTTGTATGGTACACAAAACAGATAAAATTTGGAATTCAGAACCCAATAATGAGTAGGGATCTCGTACACACATTAGGATTTCAGTTGAGATTCCAGGAAGGCCATGATATAGAAGTGGAAGCAAATGAGAGGTAGACTAGGTCTACCAAAAATTATAACCCAACCTTGAGTTAGCTTAGTCCTAGATCTAATTTTACTCTACACTAACAGAAGCTCTATAATTTATTATGGACAATGTTTAACATTTGATAAAAAATTATCAGGCAAACCAAGAAAGAAGCCCCAAAAGGAAACACAAATCAAACCAAACAAAAACAAAAAAACAGACCTATATACTACACAAAGTGATGTGCCAATTCAGTACAATCCTTATCAAAATACAAAAGACATTCTTCACAGAAATAGAAAAAAAAAATCCTAAAATTTGTATGAAATCAGAAAAGATCCTAAATGGTAAAAACATCCTGAGCAAGAAGAACAAAGCTAGAGGTATCATACTATCAGACTTCAAAATATATGACAAAGCTATAGTAACCAAAACAGCAGGTTACTGGTATAAAAACAGACACAAAGACCAATGGAACAGAATAGAGAACCCAGAAATTAATCCACATATCTATAGTCAACTGATTTTTGACAAAAGCGCCAAGAATAGTCACTGGAGAAAGCACAGTTTCTTCAATAAATGGTGCTGGGAAAACTAAATATGCATCTAGCCATATGCATAAGAATGGAACTAGGCTCCTAGCTCTAACCCTCTGCAAAAATCAACTCAAAATCGATTAAATGTAAGACCCAAAACAATAAAACTACTTGAAGAAAACATAAGGGAAATGTTTCGAAACATTGGTCTGGGAAAATGTTTTACGAGTACAACCTTTAGGAGTACAACCTTTAGGAGCACAGGAAACAAAAGCAAAAGTAAACAAATGGGATTATGTTAAACTGAAAAGCTTCTGCATAGCAAAGGAAACAATCAACAGAGTGAAAAGACAACCTATGGAATAGAAAAAAAAATTTACAACCTACTCATCTAATCAGACAGGGAATTAATATCCATAATATACAAGGAACTTAAACATCTCAACAGTAAAAACAAACAAACAAACAAATAAAAACAAACAAAAAACTACTCTGTTTAAAAAATGGGCAAATGACCTGAACAGGCATTTCTCAAAAGAAGGTATACAAATGGCCAAAAAAATGGGGAAAAAAGCTCATTATCACTAATCATCAGGAAAATGCAAATCAAAACCAGTGAGGTATCATCTCACCCCAATAAGAATGGCTATCATTTAAAAAAAAAAAAAAAAAGCAAATGCTGGTGAGGATGCAGAGAAAAGAAACAAACAGAACTACCATATGATCCAGTAATCCCACTACTGGGTATTTCTCCAAAGGAAAGGAAATCAGTATATTAAAGAGACATTTGCACCCCCATGTTTACTGCAGCATTATTCACTATAGTCAAGACATGAAATCAATCCAAATGTCCAACAACAGATAAATGGATAAAGAAAATATGGTATATATACATGATCGAATACTACCTATCCATAAAGAAGAATGAAATCCTGTCATTCACCATAACATAGGTGGAACTGTAAGACACTATGTTACACGAAATAAGCCAGGAACAGAAAGTTAAACACGATGTGTTCTCACTCGAATTTGGAAGCTAAAAAAAGTTGATCTCACAGAAGTGAAAAGGAGAACAGAGGATATTAGAGGCTGGGAAGGGTAAGAAGAAGGAGAAAATAGGGAGAGATTTTTAAAAGTATTCAAAATTAGAGCTAGATAGGAGGAATAAATTCTAGTGTTCTACAGCACTGCGGGATAACTACAGTTAACAATAATGCATTACATAGTTTCAAATAGTGAGAAGGAGGATATTGAATGTTCCCAATACAAAGAAATGATAAATGTTTGAGATGATGGATATGCTAATCGCTCTGCTCTGATCACCATACATTATATATATCAAAACATCATGAGGGGCAGGGTGTGGGGGTTCATGCCCTAATCCCAGCAATTTGGGAGGCCAAGGTGAGAAGACCGTTTAAGCTCAGGAGTTTGAGACCAGCCTGGGCAACACAGCGAGACCTCACCTTTAATAAAAATAAAAAAAATTAGCCGGGTGTGGTGGCACATGCCTGTAGTCCCAGCTACTTAGGAGGCTGAGGTGGGAAAATCGCCTGAGCCTGGAAGATACAGGTTGCAGTGAGCTGTGATCATGACACTGGACTCTGGCCCTCTGGCCTGGGTGACAGAGCAAGACCCTATCTCTTAAAACACCAAACCCATCACTATGTACCCCATAAATATTTGCAATTATTATGTGGAAATTAAAAAAGTCTTTAAAAGCCAGATCTACAAATGACTGAGATATTGTAGTTTTCAGACACAGAATTTATTACTACCATGATTAATATGCTAGATAAAAACAGATGACAAAGTAGAGGATTATACTATAGAACTAGGATGAATAAGAAATAATCAGATACTTTAGAAAATAAACAAAGGGACTATTGAAATAAAGTATCCACTAGATTTTTTTTTTTTTTTTTTTTTTTGAGACAGACTTGCTCTGTCTCCCAGACCGGAGTGCAGTGGCGCGATCCTGGCTTACTGCAACCTCTTCCTCCTGGGCTCAAGCAATTCTCCTGCCTCAGCCTCCCAAGTAGCTGGGAGTACAGGCACCTGCCACCATGCCCAGGTAATTTTTCTACTTTTGGTAGAGACAGGATTTCACCACGTTGGCCAGGCTGGTCTTGAACTCCTGGCCTCAAGTGATCTGCCCGCCTTGGCCTCCCAAAGTGCTGGGATTACAGGCATGAGCCACTGCACCCAGCCACACTGGATGTTTTGAAACGCAGATGGGACAAAGCAGAAGAGAGAATCAGGGAACTAAATGCCAGGTCAGTGCAAAATATACAGCCTGAAGCTTGGAGAGGAAAAGGGGTAAAAATACAAAAAAAAAAAAAAAAAAAGGCATACGAGATACAATGAAAAGACCTAGTATATATATAACTTATAACTAGATCCCCAAGTATAAACAATTCTAGTATCTAAAGAGATAATGGCTAAGCATTTTTCAAATCTGATTAAAGTCATCAATCACAGATTCAAGAAGCACTAAAAATCCTAGCAGGATAAATAAAAGGAAAACCAGAACTAAGGATAAAGTTAAAGTTTGACAAATTCTAAAAAGCAGCTAGATCAAATACAAATATTATATACAAAAGAGCAGGTTAGGAGTAATAGCTGACTTCTCAACAAAAATAAGAGAATCCAAAAGATAATGGAAGGCCATTTATAAAGAGCTCAAAAAAAAATAACTCCCAACATAGAGAATTATACTCATTGAAAGGCAAAAGGAAACATTTTCAGACAAACAAAAACTGAGAATTCAGGATGGGCACAGTGGCTCGCACCTGTAATCCCAGCACTTTGGGAGGCCGAGGTGGGCAGATCACTTGAAGCTGGGAGTTAGTGACCAGCCTGGCCAACATGGCAAAAATGTCTCTACTAAAAACACAAAAACTAGCTGGGTGTGATGGCGCATGCCTGTAATCCCAGCTACTCAGGAGGCTGAGGCATGAGAATTACTTGAAACTGGAAGGTGGAGGCTGCAGTGAGCTGAGATCACACCACTGCACTCCAGCCTGGGCAACAGGGAGAGACAGACAAGCTAAAAGAGAAGAAAAAGAAAAAAATACTTGATTAATCCAAAAACAGCAGGAAAGGAGAGAAAAAAGAAGGTACGCATGTGAGACAGAACAAAAAGAGTAAGATGTAAGATATGAACACAAATACAATAGTAACTTATATTAAGTATAAACAGGCCAATTAAAATATGAAGATTGTCAGAATGAATTAAAAAACACAGAAAGGATGAAAATAAAGGAATGAAAAAAGATACATCATGTAAACACTAACCAACAGAAAGCTGACATAGATATTAAAGCAAGATGCATCATTAGAGATTAAGAAGGACATTTCATAAGGTAAAAGGTTCAATGCATCAGGAAGACATGAGAATTCTAAATTGATATACACTTAGTAAGATAGCTTTAAAATACATAAAGCGAGGCTGGCATGGTGGCTCACGCCTGTAATCCCAGCACTATGGGAGCCCAAGATGGGTGAATCGTTTGAGCCCAGGAGTTTGAGACCAGTCTGGGCAAGACAGTGAGACCTCATCTCTTCAAAAAATTTTAAAAATTAGTGTGGTGGTACATGCCTGTAATCCTAGCTACTTGGGAGGCTGAAGTGGGAGGATTGCTTGAGCCCAGGAGGTGGAGGCTACAGTGAGCCTGGATAGTACCTCTGCACTCCAGCCTGGGTGACAGGACGAGACACTCTCTCTCAAAAAAAAAAACAAAAAACAAACAAACAAACAAAAAAAACCCAGAAAACAAAATAGCATCAGATCAAATACAATAAGACATTAAAAAGATATGTCAATGTGGGCATTATTCCAAGAATGCAAAGGTGAATTATCTTTCCATAATCAATCTGTAAGTCACGCATTAAAAGAAAAAAGGGAAAAAATCATATAGTAATTTTACATGCAAAAACATCTGATGAATTCAACAACTATTCATGATTTTAAAAAAATCTCTTAACAAAACAAAAACTCTTAGCAAACTATTAATGGAAAGAAATTTCCTTCATCTGATAGAGTATCTACAAAGAGACTATAGCAAACATTATCCTTTTTGATAAAATACTGAAGGTTTTTCAACTGATATTGGGAATAAGACAAAGGTGCTCACTATAACCATTTCAATTTACTTGTATTCTACATGTCTTACTGTGCTAACTAGTGTAGCAAGAAAAAAAAGTGCTGTACGAGAATTGGAAAAGAAGAAATGCAACTATCTTTACTCACAGATGGTGTAATTCTATGTATAGAAAATCCAAAATAATTATCTGATATGTTATTACAGTTAATATGTGAAAAAGGTCATTATTTAAAAATCTGTATACCAGTAAAAAACAAATAGAAACCTAAAAAGATGCCATTTAAAAATAGATAGCATTGAAAACCTAAGAATCTTACAAAAGATATACAAGACCTGGGGGGCGCAGCAAGATGGCCGAATAGGAACAGCTCCCAGAGCGAGCAACACAGAAGACGGGTGATTTCTGCATTTTCAACTGAGGTAACGGGTTCATCTCACTAGGGAGTGCTGGACAATCGGTGCTGGTCAACTGCTGCAGCCCGACCAGCGAGAGCTGAAGCAGGGTGAGGCACCGCCTCACCTGGGAAGCACAAGGGGCAAGGGGCAAGGGAATCCCTTTTCCTAGCCAAGGGAACTGAGACACACAACACCTGGAAAATTGGGTAACTCCCACTCCAATACTGCGCTTTACCAAGGGTCTTAGCAAATGGCACACCAGGAGATTATATCCCACACCTGGCTGGGAGGGTCCCACGCCCATGGAGCCTCCCTCATTGCTAGCACAGCAGTCTGAGATCTAACTGTAAGGCAGCAGCAAGGCTGGGGGAGGGGCACCTGCCATTGCTGAGGCTTAAGTAGGTAAACAAAGCTGCTGGGAAGCTCGAACTGGATGGAGCCCGCAGCAGCTCAAGACTGTCTCTGTAGATTCCACCTCTAGGGACAGGGCACAGCTAAACAACAACAACAAAAAGCAGCAGAAACCTCTGCAGACGCAGACGACCCTGTCTGACAGCTTTGAAGAGAGCAGTGGATCTCCCAACACAGAGGTTGAGATCTGAGAATGGACAGACTGCCTGCTCAAGTGGGTCCCTGACCTCTGAGTAGCCTAACTGGGAGACATCCCCCACTAGGGGCAGACCGACACCTCACACCTCACATGGTGGGGTACACCCCTGAGACGAAGCTTCCAAAGAAAGAATTAAACAGGTACACTTGCTGTTCAGCAATATTCTATCTTCTGCAGCCTCTGCTGCTGATACCCAGGCAAACAGGGTCTGGAGTGGACCTCAAGCAATCTCCAATAGACCTACAGCTGAGGGTCCTGACTGTTAG
>NW_012104142.1:6363898-6373477 GCF_000951045.1 Mandrillus leucophaeus | reverse complement strand
TACATATGTAACAAACCTGCACGTTATGCACATGTACCCTAGAACTTAAAGTATAATAATAAAAAATAAATAAATAAATAAAGGTATGATGATAAAAAAAAGATATACAAGACCTTTACACTGAAAAGAAAAAAAAATCCTGAGAAAAATTAAAGACTGCATAAATAGAGGAAAATATGGATTGGAAGACAAAATACTGTAAAGAAATAAGTTCTCTCCAAACTGACTTGGAAAAATTCTAGAAAGGAATTAAAAAAAAAAATTTCTTTGGTGACAATTAACAGGCCAGTTCTAGAATTTAAGTAGAAATGCAAAGAGCCAAGAAAAGCCAGGATAATCTTGAAGAATAAACTCAGAAGACTGACATTGCCAGATAAAAAGACTGATTATAAACCTAAGCTATCAGGAGAGTGTGCAATTGGTAAAGGATAGAGAATGAGGACAATGAAATAGCCTAGAAAAAGACTCACTGATATAAGGTCATCTGAAACACGACAAAGGTGTCAATGTAATGCAGTTAGGGAAAGGATATTCCTGTCCATGAATGATGTTGGGTCAATCGGTTATTCATATGGGCAAAATAAATGAATCATTCTCCCTATCCTATACCGTATATATATATATAAATTAATCTTAGATGAATTGTGCTAGTTGAAAAAAGTAAAAGAAAAGAAGTTTTAGAAAAAAACAACAGAAGAATATCTTCACAAGTTTGAGATATGCTATGATTTTCTTTACAGGGATATGAGAAGCACTAATCATAAGGGGGAAACATTATGAATTGTACTATATTAAAATCAAGAACTTTTGTTTATCAGAAGATACCATGAAGAGTGAAAAGGCAAGTCACAGAGTAGCAGGATATATCTACAATACATTTATCTAACAAAAGACTTGCATACAGGCTGTAAAAAGAATTCTAAATCAGTAAGACAACTCAATATGGGCAAAAGACCCCAACAGCAATACCATCAAAGAAGATATCCAAATGCCAGTAATCAAGTCTGGGCACGGTGGCTCATGCCTGTTATCCCAGCACTTTGGGAGGCCAAGGCGGGTGGATCACTTGCGGTCAGGGGTTCAAGACTAGTGTGGCCAACATGGTGGAACCCCTGTCTCTACTAAAAATAAAAAAAAAGAGCCGGGCGTGATGGCAGGTGCCTGTAGTCCCAACTACTCGGGAGGCCGAGGCAAGGGAATCGCTTGAACCCAGGAGGTGGAGATTGCAGTGAGCCAAGATCGTGCCACTGCATTCCAGCCTGGGTGACAGAGTGAGGCTCCATCTCAAAAAACAAAACAACACAAAACAAAACTACCCACAAAAAACCAAATGCCAGTAAGCAGATGAAAAGGAGCTCCATCTCACTACAAATCAGAAAAATTCCAATCAAAATCATTATGAGGTCTATTATATACTCATCAGAATGGCTAAAATTAAAAAGATGGATAGTAGCAAATACTGGTAGAGATGTGGAACAATTAGCGCTGTCTCATAAAATTGGGGGAGTGTGTATTGGTACCAACTTTGCAAATCTGGAACTAAAAAATGTAACTCTTTGGTATCATGACTATGGTGGTGGTTACATGATCTTCTGCATTTGTCAAAACCCACAGAACTTGACACTACAAAAAGTGAATTTTATTTATTGAGAAAATAAAACCCCAATCAGGATGTGAAAAGAAACCAAAATGGAATACTCTTAACAAATGACCCTACCTCTATTACAAATGAATAATGTAACCACAATGAGTGGATGAAGTAAAAGAGCTAATTTATTTTGGATAACTATATATTGACTGGACACTACTGGGCTACAGAAAAAAAGAACTATAAGCAAATACTATATTCTAAAGGGTAAATCTCTTTCTCATACAAGGGTATGGGTGAGCAATTCAAAACTGCTTTAGGATAAAACAAATAAGTAAATACATTTTAGATAATGAGAGCCAGAATTTTCAATGTCAAAGGAAGAAGTAAAAAAGGAAGAATGAAGGCTAGAATGAACCTTGTGTTGCTGGACTGAAAAAAAAAATTTATCAGTATGACTTCATGTTTTAAAAATATATAAATATACAGATATAGACATAAATATAGATGAGTGAGTATACATAGGTTATTGCCAAGTTTTGTTTGCCAAGAGGGCCTAGAAGGAAAGACACTCAGGGAACAAAGAGCATATCTAGAGCACAGTTACAGGTTTCTAAAAACCATTCTTCAATAAAGGGAATCAGGGTTCTGTGGAGAAATCGTTGATTATAGGACTGAAGTGGAGAAAATACAACATGAGCCTGGGGGATCTTATGTTGTCAAAAAGTAAGAAAGTGCACATAAATGGATGGAGACAGAGCAGGTAAAGTCTACATACTGCGTGGTTCCATTTCAAAAACAGGCAAAGCTAATTGTCAGTAGTAGAAGCTAAGACAATGGTTACCTTCGGTGGGGATAATGATTAGGAGGGGGCACAAGGAGAAGCTTCTAAAGTGCTATAAGTATTGTATTTCCTGATCTGGTTATAGCTACACAGGTCCATCCACTTAATGAAAAGTTGTATCAATTTTGTATGCATATTATACTTCAATACAAACTGTACAAGGTGGTCTACAGTCTGTGGTGGTTGTTATGTGTTACTTAGTAACATATTTGTGGATTTTACTATATGTAATCTATATCTCAACAAATCTGACTTACACATCCCTCCAGAAATCAGTGCTATAATAGGGTTTTTATCTGTTTAGGATAGGCTGCCTCTTATTTTGCCTTCTAGCAGGGTCCTTTTCAATAAAAAGGTGAGAGTTGAAAGAAGTCTCATTTCTTCAGGCCTGAGATCACTGAACTAAATGAACCACATCTCAAAGATATTACTTTGTGAAAAATGTGACAGTTCCACATGTTATTCTAAATTATTTTTGACCTATTAATTAAAGAAATTTATCTTTTGTGATTACAATAATCTAAAAATGGAACATGAGCTAATAACTTAGTAACTTACATTCATAGGTAAGAAATATATTTTCTCTACTCTATTAAGTCTTACCTGGTAAGAACTTTTTTCTATGAATGCCATACAAGACATTTTAAAAGAATGCCACTTCGTTTATTCTATCCTTACCATCACCAACCTATGCCAACAAGATTATCATTTAAAATTGATTTGGCTGTAGTAGAGACATTTCAAAAATGATTTATACTAATATTTTGAGTTGGGATCATGTGCTGACATTATTCTTCTGTGCTGAGATTGTTTTCCTTTAGAGTTTGCATTTTCTAATGCACATTTTCTGAACTTTATGTCTACCAGAATTGCAAATCACACTGACCTTTTCTTGCAGAGTAATGGGCAGCATACAGTGTTTTCATAGAACATGAAAACTTAACTAGCAGATGAGGTAACACGTTTCTTTAAGGACTCAGGGACAGGAAGACAAGTAACATCAATACCCCCATTTACTTAAAATAAAATGACAAAGAGCATTGGGATATAACTATGTTAAATTATAAGCACCTCAAAGGTAGGAGACTATTTAAAGTAAACTGTAAATTGCCTGTAAGTGTGGATGGATTTTGAAGGATCGAAAAAAGAAGCATTTCCCAAGGCCTGAGTTATTGAAGAACTAGACTCTTAGCTGTTAAAAGGTTCTGTTTTTGTTATTCCACCAGATCACGGAACTTGCAGCATTATTAAATCACCTAATCCAGTGATTCTCAAAGTGACAGGTGGAGGATAGACAGCATTGCTATATCACCGAAGGGAACATTTTCAACCATACACAATCCTACACTCCCCTTGCCCCAGACTGTACTGCCCGCATTCTCAAACATCTCCTTGAAGATGTATTTTCTAATACTCCTCACAGGGTTGCATCAGATTGAGGGAAAGGTGCTTTTAAGAAGGCAGGGCAGCTGAATAGCCAAAGCCATCCTAAGCAAAAAATGAAGCCAGAGGCATCACATTACCTGACTTCAAACTATACTACTAGGGTATAGTAACCAAAATAGCATGGTATTGGCACAAAAATAGACACATAGATCAATGGAACAAAATAGAGAACCAACCCAGAAATAAAGCCACATACCTACAACCAACTGATCTTAAACAAAGTCAACAAAAATAAACAGTGAGGAAAGGACACTCAATTCAATAAATGATGTTGGGAAAACTGGCTAGCCATATGCAGAATAATGAAATTGGACTCCTACACCTCTCACCATATACAAAAATTAACTCAAGATAGATTAAAGAACTTACACATAAAACCTCAAACTATAAAAATCCTAGAAAGAACCTAGGAGAAACTATTCTGCACATAGGCCTAGGCAGATAATTTATGACTAAGATCTCAAAAGCAAATGCAACAAAAATAAAATTGACGATTGTAACTTAAGAGTTTCTGCACAACAAAAGAAACTATCAACAAAGTAAACAGACAACCTACAGAATGGGAGAAAATATTTGCAAACTATGCAACCAACAAAGGACTAATATCCAGAATCTATAAGGAACCTAAACAAATTAACAAGAAAAACCCAAATAACTCCATTTAAAAAGTAAGCAAGGGACATGAACAAACACTTCTCAAAGTAAGACATACAGCTGGGCATGGTGGCTCACGTCTGTAATCTCAGCACTTTGGATGGCTGAGGCAGGAGGACTGCTAGAGCCCCAAGAAGTATGAGATCAGCCTGAGCAATATAGCAAGACCCTTTCTCTATAAAACACAAATAAATAAATAAAAATTTTAAAAATGGGACATACAAGCAGCCAACAAACATATGAAAAATGTTCCACATCACTAATAATCAGAGAAATGCAAATTAAAACCACAATGAGATATCATCACATTAGTTAGCACAGCTATTATTAAAAAGTTAAAAAATTACATGTTGGCGAGGATACAGAGAAAAGGAAACACATACTGTTGGTGGGAATGTAAGTTAGTTCGGCCCCTGTGGAAAGCAGTTTGGAACTTCCTTAAAGAACTAAAAACAGGACTACCATTCAATCCAACAACCCCACTACTGGGTATCTACCCAAAGGAAAAGAAATTGTTCTGCCAAAAAGATACCTGCACTCTTATGTTTATTACATCACTACTCATAATGCCAAAGTCACGGAATCAACCTAAGTGTCCATCAACAGTGGACTGGATAAAGAAAGTGTGGTACATATACATCATGGGATACTATGCAGCCATAACAAAGAAGGAAATAATGTCCTCTGCAGCAGCATGGATGCAGCCAGAGGACATTATCCAAAGTGAATTAACACAGAAACAGAAAACCAAATGCTCCACACTCTCACGTATAAGTGGGAGGTAAACAGTGGGTACACATGGACATAAAGGGGGAGGCAGGAAGTGGATGGGGGTGAGTTGAAAAACTACCTATTGGGTACTATATTCACTATTTGGGTGATGGGTTCAGTAGAAGCCCAAACCCCAGCCTTATGTAATATATCCATGTAACAACCCTGAAAAAGTATCGCACCCTCCCCTAATTCTAAAATTAAAAAAAAAAAAAAAAAGAAGAAGAAGGTAGGACTGTATTTACCAAAAACTCACTAGGTGATTTTGATGTGATAGCACCAGTCTTCCAGTTGAAAATATCTGACTTAGTACATTTTCTCCCTTTGTGAAAAATTACAATTCAAACAAGAATTCTGAGTGTTCAGAAAAGTCTACAATTTAGGTCGGGTGTGGTGGCTCACGCCTATAATCCTAGCATTTTAGGAGGGAGGCCTAGGAAGGCAGATTACTTGAGCTCAAGAGTTTGAGACTAGCCTGGGCAACATGGCAAAACCCATTCTCCACCAAAGAAAAAATACAAAAAAAATTAGCTGGGCAGGGTGGTATGCGCCTGTAGACCCGGCTACTTAGGAGGTTGGGAAGAGAGGATTGCTTGAGCCTGGCTGAGGTTGTAGTGAGCCATGATTTTACTCCAGCTTAGGCGACAGAGCGAGACCCTGTCTTAAAACAAACAAACAAAATAGAAAAATCTACAATTTATTTTTCAGAGAACCTATTTAATTGGAAACACATTATTTCCAGTTCAGAACAAAAGTCGTATTGCTTTCTCCAATTTTTGGTGATTTAGTTAGTATAGAAACTTGGGGAAGTTTAAACTTTCTATAAAGCACTATCTATGTATTTACATGCATATAAATATATATTTACTTTTTTACTACAATGCTTAATATAATAAGGTGTTATTGTATGAAGATCTCATTAGTAGTTGCTCTCTGACAGATAAAGAACATTGTTAGTTTTTTCAGTTTATAAATGCAGAAATGATTTCCTTCACCTGACTGCCATGTAATTCAACAAATTCATTCAACATTTATAAAGAGGATCAAAATGAACAGTCATCTTTTCTGCCTTCATCACCAGCATCTTACTCTTTAGGTTATGTTTAATTTTTTAAAATTGAAAAATAAGCTTAAAAATAAAAATATACATAAAATTTACCATTTTAAGCATTGTTGAATATACAGCTTAGTGCCATTGTACATTCATATTATTGTGCAATTATCACTACCCATCTTTACAACTTTTTCATCCTGCAAAACTGAAACTTTTTATCCATTAAACAATAACTTCCCATTCACCCCTCCCTAAGCCCCTGGCTACCATTATTCTACTTTGTCTATAAAGCTAACTACTCTAGGTATGTCACATAAATGGAATCACACAGTAATTATGCCATTGTGTCTGGCTTATTTCACTTAGCGTAATGTCTTCAAGGTTCATTCATGTTGCAGTACATGTTAGGACTTCCTTCTTTTTTAAAGCTGAATAATATTCCTTTGTATGTATATATCAATTTTTATTTATCTGTTCATCTGTTGATGGACACTTGGATTGCTTCTACCTTTTGGTTATTGTGAATAATGCTGCTATGAAGATGGGTGGACATATATCTGTTTAGGTTCCTGCTTCAATTATTTTGGACATATACTCAGCTGTGGAATTGCCCAGCCTGTTACTCTTAATATTCTTCAGGGTCCAGCACTCCCTTGAAAATTTTTTTGGAACTCAATTAACCTGCAAGGACTGAAACAATGATTGGTATGTGACAGAACCTCTAGGGTAGATGGAAACTCAATCTGAAAGAGGTATGACCCATAAAACAGGTGAGTGGAAAATACTTTAGATTCACTGGCAATTTAAAGAATTAAATTTATAAAACAAGAGAAAGTAGTTTATAGATATCATATCTCAAAAGGAGATAGGTCTGTAGAATAAAATTCCAAGGAAACATTTTGATACATTATCGCTAAGTACTGCAAACTTAACAGTGTGATCATTTAAAAATAGGTTTGGGTAGCTGGCAAGATGGCTGAATAGGAACAGCTTTGGTCTGCACCTCCCAGCAAGATCAAGGTAGAAGGCGTGTAATTTCTACATTTCCAACTGAGAGACCTGGCTCATCTCATTGGGACTGATTAGACAGTGGATGCAGCCCACGGAGGGCGAGTGGAAGCAGGGTGGGGCGTCGCCTTACCAGGGAAGTGCAAGGGGTCGGGGATCTCCCTCCCCTAGTCAAGGGAAGCCATGAGGGACTGTGCCGTGAGAAATGGTGCACTCCGGCCCAGATACTATGCTTTTCCCATACTCTTCACAACTCACAGACCAGGAGATTCCCTCTGGTGCCTACACCACCAGGGCCCTGGGTTTCAAGCACAAAACTGGGCGGCTCTTTGGGCAGACACCGAGCTAGCTGCAGGAGAGCTTGTTCATACCATAGTGGCGCGTGGAACGCCAGTGAGATGCAACTGTTCACTGCCCTGGAAAGGGGGCTAAAGCCAGGGAGCCAAGTGGTCTGGATCAGCAGAGCCCACTCCCACGAGCCCAGCAAGCTAAGATCCACTGGCTTGAAATTCTTGCTGCCAGTACAGCAGCCTGAAGTTGACCTGGGACACTCAAGCTTGGTGGTGGTGGGGAGTGACCACCATTACTGAGGCTTGAGTAGGTGGTTTTCCCCTCACAGTGTAAACAAAGACACAAACAAAGTTCACAAAAAAAGTTTGAACTGGGTGGAGCCCACTGCAGCTTGGAAAAGCTGCTGTAGCCAGACTGCCTCTCTAGATTCCTCCTCTCTGGGCAGGGCATCTCTGAAAGAAAGGCAGCAGCCCCAGTCAGGGGCTTACAGATAAAACTCCCATCTCCCTGGGACAGAGCACCTGGGGGAAGGGGCGGCTGTGGGCGCAGCTTCAGCAGACTTAAACTTTCCTGCCTACCGGCTCTGAAGAGAGCAGCGAATCTCCCAGCACAGCGCTCGAGCTCTGATAAGCGATAGACTGTCTCCTCAAGTGTGTCCCTGACCCTAATGCCTCCTGACTGGGAGATACCTCCTAGCAAGGGTCGACAGACCCTTCATAATGGAGAGCTCCGGTTGGCATCTGGCAGGTGCCTCTCTGGGACGAAGCTTCCAGAGGAAGGAACAGGCAGCAATCTTTGCTGTTCTGCAGCCTCTGCTGGTGATACCCAGGCAAACAGGATCTGGAGTGGACATCCAGCAAACTCCAGCAGACCTGCAGCAGAGGGGCCTGACCGTTAGAAGGAAAACTAACAAACGGAAAGGAATAGCACCAACATCAACAAAAAGGATGTCCACACAAAAACCCATCCGAAGGTCACCAGCATCAAAGACCAAAGGCAGATAAATCCACGAAGATGAGGAAAAACTAGTGCAAAAAGGCTGAAAATTCCAAAAACCAGAATGACTCTTCTCCTCCAAAGGATCACAACTCCTCGCCAGCAAGGGAACAAAACTGGACAGAGAATGAGTTTGACAAATTGACAAAAGTAGACTTCAGAAGGTGGGTAATAACAAACTCCGCCGAGCTAAAGGAGCATGTTCTAACCCAATGCAAGGAAGCTAAGAACCTTGATAAAAGGTTAGAGGAATTGCTAACTAGAATAACCAGTTTAGAGAAGAACATAAATGACCTGATGGAGCTGAAAAACACAGCACGAACACTTTGTGAAGCATACACAAGTATCAATAGCCAAAGCGATCAAGCAGAAGAAAGAATATCAGAGATTGAAGATCAACTAAACGAAATAAAGCATGAAGACAGGATTAGAGAAAAAAGAATGGAAAGGAATGAACAAACCTCCAAGAAATATGGGACTACATGAAAAGACCAAACCTACATTTGATTGGTGTACCTGAAAGTGACAGGGAGAATGGAACCAAGTTGGAAAACACTCTTCAGAATATTATCCAAGAGAGCTTCCCCAACCTAGCAAGACAGGCCAACATTCACATTCAGGAAATACACAGAACACCACAAAGATACTCCTTGAGAAGAACGACCCCAAAACACATAATCCTCAGATTCACCAAGATTGAAATGAAGGAAAAAACATTAAGGGCAGCCAGAGAGAAAGGTCGGGTTACCCACAAAGGGAAGCCCATCAGACTAACAGCGGATCTCTCTGCAGAAACCCTATGAGCCAGAAGAGAGTGGGGGCCAATATTTAACATTCTTAAAGAAAAGAATTTTCAACCCAGAATTTCATATCCAGCCAAAGAAACTATATAAGCAAAGGAGAAATAAAATCCTTTACAGACAAGCA
>NW_012104142.1:6361284-6363710 GCF_000951045.1 Mandrillus leucophaeus | reverse complement strand
TAAATGCCCCAATTAAAAGACACAGACTGGCAAATTGGATAAAGAGTCAAGACCCATTGGTGTGCTGTATTCAGGAGCGCCATCTCACGTGCAAAGACGCACATAGGCTCAAAATAAAGGGATGGAGGAATATTAACAAAGCAAGTGGAAAGCAAAAAAAAAGCAGGGATTGTAATCTTAGTCTCTGATAAAACAGACTTTAAACCAACAAAGATCAAAAAAGACAAAGAAGGGCATTACATAAGGGTGAAGGGATCAATGCAACAAGAAGAGCGAACTATCCTAAATATATATGCACCCAATATAGGAGCACCCAGATTCATAAAGTAAGTTCTTAGAGATCTACAAAGAGACCTAGACTTCCACACAATAATAGTGGGAGATTTTAACACCCCACTGTCAATATTAGATCAATGAGACTGAAAATTAACAATCATATTCAGGACTTGAACTCAGCTCTGGCCAAGCAGACCTAACAGACATCTACAGAACTCTCCACCCCAAATCAACAGAATATACATTCTTCTCAGCACCACATCACACTTATTCTAAAATTGACCACATAATTGGAAGTAAAACACTCCTCAGCACATGCAAAATAATGGAAATCATAACAAACAGTCTCTCAGACCACAGTGCAATCATATTAGAACTCAGGACTAAGAAATTCACTCAAAACCACACAACTGCATGGAAACTGAACAATCTGCCCCTGAATGACTACTGGGTAAATAATGAAATTAAGGCAGATATAAGTAAGTTCTTTAAAACCAATGAGAACAGAGACACAATGTACCAGAATCTCTGGGACACAGCTAAAACAGTGTTAAGAGGGACATTTATAGCACTAAATGCCCACAGGAGAAAGCAGGAAAGATCTAAAATCAGCATCCTAATATCACAATTAAAAGAACTAGAGAAGCAAGAGCAAACAAATTCAAAACCTAGCAGAAGGCAAGAAATAACTAAGATCAGAGCAGAACTGAAGGAGATAGACACAAAAAACCCTTCCAAAACTCAATGAGTCCAGGAGTTGGTTTTTTGAAAAGGTTAACAAAATAGACTGCTAGCCAGACTAATAAAGAAGAAAAGAGAGAAGAATCAAATAGACGTAATAAAAAGTGATGAAGCGAGATCACCACTGATCCCACAGAAATACAAACTACCATCAGAGGATACTATAAATATCTCTACACAAATAAACTAGAAAATCTAGAAGAAATGGATAAATTCCTGGACACATACACTCTCCCAAGACTAAACCAGGAAGGAGTTGAATCCTTGAATAGACCAATAACAGGCTCTGAAATAATAAAAAGCCCAGGAGCAGATGGATTCACAGCTGAATTCTACCAGAGGTACAAAGAGGAGCTGGTACCATTCCTTCTGAAACTATTCCAAACAATAGAAAAAGAGGGACTCATCTCTAACTTATTTTATGAGGCCAGCATCATCCTGATACCAAAACCTGGCAGAGACAACAAAAAAAGAAAATTTCAGGCCAATATCCCTGATGACCATTGACGCAAAAGTCTTCAATAAAATTCTGGCAAACTGAATCCAGCAGCACATCAAAAAGCTTATCCATCACGATCAAGTCGGCTTCATCCCTGGGATGCAAGGCTGGTTCAACATACACAAATTAACAAATGCAATCCATCATATAAACAGAACCAATGACAAAAGCCACATGAATATCTCAATAGATGCAGAAAAGGGCTTCGATAAAATTCAACACTCCCTCATGCTAAAAACTCTCAAAAAACTAGGTATTGGTGGAACATATCTCAAAATAATAAGAACTATTTATGATAAACCCACAGCCAATATCACGCCGAATGGGCAAAAGCTGGAAGGATTGCCTCTGAAAACCAGCACAAGACAAGGGTGCCTTATCTCACCACTCCTATTCAAGACAGTATTGGAAGTTCTGACCAAGGCAATCAGGCAAGAGAAAGAAATCAAGGGTATTCAAATAAGAAGAGAGGAAGTCAGATTGTCTCTGTCTGCAGATGACATGACTGCATATTTAGAAAACCCCATCGTCTCAGCCCAAAATCTCCTTAAGCTGATAAGCAACTTCAGCAAAGTCTCAGGACACAAAATCAATGTGCGAAAATCACAAGCATTCCTATACACCAGTAATAGAGAGCCAAATCATGAGTGAACTCCCATTCACAATTGCTTCAAAGAGAATAAAATAACTAAGCATACAACTTACAAGGGATGTGAAGGACCTCTTCAAGGAGAACTACAAACCACTGCTCAAGGAAATAAGAGAGGACACAAACAAATGGAAAAACATTCCATGCTCACGGATAGGAAGAATCAATATTGTGAAAATAGCCATAATACCCAAAGTAATTTACAGATTCAATGCTATCCCCATCAACCTACCACTGACTTTCTTCACAGGATTAGAAAAA
>NW_012104142.1:6351323-6356394 GCF_000951045.1 Mandrillus leucophaeus | reverse complement strand
GCAGCCATAAAAAGGATGAGTTCATGTCCTTTGCAGGGACATGGATGAAGCTGGAAACCATCATTCTCAGCAAACTAATACAGGAACAGAAAACCAAACACCGCATGTTCTCACTCATAAGTAGGAGTTGAACAATGAGAACACACGGACACAGGGAGGGCAACATCACACACCAGGGCCTGTCGGGAGGTGGGGGGTGGTGGTTGGGGAGGGATAGCATTAGGAGAAATAGCTAATGTGGATGATGGGTTGATAGATGCAGGAAATCACCATGGCACGTGTATACCTATGTAACAAACATGCACATTCTGCACATGTATCCCAGAACTTAAAATATAATTTAAAAAAATAGGTTTAAGGCACAGTGATTCCTAATTAGTCTTTTAATATGTGTGTTAGCACTGCCTTGTGCCATTCTGGAATGTCACTTATGGTAAATTAAGGGACACTTTCCCTCTGTATCTTCCATTAGTATTTTAATGCTAGGAGGTGGGAAAAAGCTGATCCATATTCAAGAGGAAAGGAGGGAAAACAATAACAAATTGGCATCTCTTTTGTGAATTGCCCCACAGGCCAAGCATTTTTATGTTCTTAATCATTATTAAATGGCTTAACATGACACCCAGAGCCTGGCGAATGATTGCATCCTGACATGAGAACGAATTACAAATGAAATGAAAGATCAAGCCGTATTAGAGGACTGCCTCTGGGAAATGAAAATCTTTAATTCTCTTTTATTATTGACATTTATTTGGCTGCAATGAATAACAACATAGCAAAGAGATTCAGCTACGCTTGTGCACTGAATAGCTTATCCCAGGGCTCAAAACTGCATTAACATTTATCATGTTTGCTTTTGTAGCTGACACCACTGAACAGATTCTCTATCCATCTTGTATTTATCATGCATTGCAGATATAGTGCATCCTCTAATTTAAGTTCATTTTCATATGGTAGGAACAGCAAAGATTAGCCAGTGTCTTTCCTCAAATAAATTCCAGCTTGTAAGCATTCCTAAGAATGGCTTAATAGATTTAATAAAGAATAAAATGAGTTCACAAGGAAATACAGTCACAGGATGGGGAGGTTAATTTTCAATTTTGGGAGAACTGCAAATTCACAATGAGGAAGACACTTGTACAGTATGTATATCTAGAATATACAAAGACTTAAAATGAATGTCTCCACAGAGAGCAACCAAAGAATATTTTGTAAATCTGAAGGTAGTACTACAATTCCCACAAGAAGCCTGCATGTTTTTCACTTTTCTAAACTGTTTGCTGCTAAGACAGGAATAATCCTTATACTATAGGAAGAAAGCAATTCAGATAGTTTGTATCAATGCAGGGATACCTTTTTGTGGTTTCTTTTCTCTCTTGTACAAATTAACAACCTGGTTCTTTCTGCCACCACAATAAAATATTGCTAGTGCTTGTGCCTTTGCTTACTTGATCCTCTTTGACTCCATTGCTCTCTGTCCTTTTTTTTTTTTTTTTTTGGAGACAGGGTCTTGATCTGTCACCCATGCCGGGGTGCAGTGGAGAGACCATAGCTCAACACAGCCTCGAACTTCTGGGCTCAAGTGATCTTCTTACATCAGCCTCCCAAGTAGCCAGGACTACGGTATGTGTCACTACTCCCTCAGCTAATTTTTTTTTAAATTATTTTTTCTAGAGATTAGGTCTTGCTGTTACCAAGGCTGCTCTCCAACTCCTGGGATCAAGCAATCCTCCCACCTTGACTTCCAAAAGTGCTAGGGTTACAGGTGTGAACCACTGTGCCCACTTGTCCTCCTTTCTTTAAATCCTTCCTAGAATTTAAGGATTAGCAAGGATATCAATGTATCTTGGGAAAGCCATTCAACATCTCTGAATCTTGTTTGAAATTTTTTTAAAAAAACTTTTCTTTCTTTTTTTAAAGTTTTAATTATGGATAATTTAAAACATATCCACAAGTGGAGATAATAGCATAATGATGCCCCCATATATCCACTGTCTAGCTTCAACAATTCATTCATTACCAGTCTCATTTCATTTATACCCTCACTTTAACACTCACTGAATTACTTTGAAGCAAGTATTTTTTGAAACAAATCTCTGAATCTTGCTTTTGACTATTCTGAAATAAGAAAGTTGATCTATATGTATCTATTTATCCTATAACATCATGTTATAAACCTCAAATATAAACAATAAAATTTATTTTAAAAAAGAGAGAAAATATCTTGACAATAATTTCATCTTTGACCTGTTTCAGGCTTTATATTTAATTCAACACAAATGTACTTCATATTCACTATAACATCTTTTTTCAAGATTTACTGATCTCCTGAGTCAATACAATCCATATAGTTTGCACCAATAGATAATAACTATAATTATATTTTACTTTGTACTTATATTTTATGAATATTATTTTAATTCCCAATTAGGTCTTTAAGATTCCTATTTTATATTTCAGTGTTCAGCAGAGTACTGAACAAACACATAGGTAATACTAAATTGCTCTGGTTTACAATAATAACTAATCAACTGATTGGTTTTAATCTGAATGGTACAGACAGAATTAAAACATTTATATTTTGGTTTTAATAGTGAGTAGCTCCACATTAACACTATTAATCATTTTAATCAATAACATGTTTGCTTACTAAATGAAATTCCTGTTTTACGAGTGCTATAAAATAGATGGTAAAATAAAAAAAAAATGAGATTTTCTTCTTAAAGGAAAAATGGAAAATGTAACCTCGTTCTGGATTGTTTTTGTTCATAATTGAGTAAATTTATTTTACTCTAGTGCAGGTATTTTATAAATGAAATGTATCCTTTTTTTTAGGAAAGATATTTCTTGATTGACAAAATCCCCAAAATAACTAAGTAAATTATATCCAAGTGGTTTATTTAACTAAATTTTAATAAATTATCTTCTTGAACATGAAATCTTTTCTACTGAGATACAGAGTAGAAATATTTATTAAAGTAAAATATTTTATTTTATATATATTGTACATGTATATTGTATATATTATAATAGAAAGAAAACAGAATTCTTTTGTAAATGATTAATCTCTGTAATACTAGATTCATCACAAATTTCCCACATGTACCTGTAGCCATTATAGTGTCATCTCTCCCTTGGGTGAAGATCACGATTCGCTGCCTCTTTGAGTTCATCTTTGGCAGGGCTTGTGTCTTTTTGGCTATCTCTTTAATGTCTTTAGTCTATTAACAGAAGGAAGGAAAAAATTCTAATGACCAATAATATAAAACAAAACTTTATTAGTAGTTTAACAATTTAGCTTCTGTTGATCAAAATAAGAAATCTGCATATCTATTAAGAGACATTAAATTTTTTTTAAACCATATACAAAAGTAAATAGAATAGCACAGTGACTTCCAAGGAACCCATCAATGATCTACACAAATTTAACATGTATGATGAATCTTATTTCACCTATATCCTTATCCACTTGCTTTTCAGAGTATTCTAAAGTAAACCCCAAGAACTATATATAATTTCATCTATAAATGTTTTAGTATATATCTTTGAAAGGTAATGATAAACATAACCATAAAACTATTACCATACTTCAAAAATTATTAATAATGACTAAATATCAGCAAATATCCAGGCAGTTTTCAAATTCCCAATTAAAGAGAGGTTTTTATAAAGAGGAAAATTTAATTATTTTAGAGGGTTAAAGAACATAATTATGCTGACTTTGGAAAAAATACAGTTCTTATAATGCCAATTTTTCAAAGGACTGATTTGAGAGAAAGAAATGCTAATCCTTTCCTACAAAGACTTAATTTTCTTTAAAAAATGACAAACTAATTGTCAAACCCTGATGCTGTTTTTCACGCCACACAGGCCATAAAGTTTTACTGAAATCTTGATTGAAGTTTTCTGAAATCTTGAAACCTAACTCTTGAGCTAAAGGCAGAAGTTTTAGAATCATCTTTTCAACCATTTTGGATAATTTGAAAATCCATGTCTGTATTCAGTGGGCTTCTAAAACGGTCCATATTTTTGGGCTTTGCTAACAAAACTAATTTATTCTATCACTATGCAAAGTTTCAAATAGTTACAGAGAAAGAAATACCTATCAGAGGGGAAATACAGCTGAGTGGCATAAATGAAGGCTATATAAGAGAATAAATAGAATATATAAGAGAGAAACATTTAGGCAAGCAAAGCAGACAGGTCACAATGGTTTGCAATGGTTACAAACATCACCAGAAACTGGTATTTTTAAAGGGATGACAATCTGTAGTGAAATATTTTTATATTGTTTGTTCACTCAATATTTAATAAATTCCAGATAATACATGAAGCTAAGCTTCTAATATACATAACAGGATGACTTCTAGAGGACAGTTGTTTCTGAAAAGAATAGCCATTTGTAGTAGGACAGTGCTGCTGACTTTTCAAACATGCTGACTATTTCGCTTTCGGTTGCTTATTTTAGAACAGAACTAAGCCTGAACTCTGATAAGATGAGAAGAAATTCCCTCAGTTTCAGGAGACAGACTTTTAGAAATGACTAGTGACAGCTGAAAGGACTGAAAAATGCCATGTAATATCTTCACTCACCTAAATAAATGTACGCATATAATTAAAACAACTCATGTATATTTTGGCAATTTCCTCAGCACAAATATATTTTACTACTATGGGATTTTTGCTTGTGATTAAGTACAGCTCATATTTAATAAAGATAAGAGACAAACACATTCGCTTTATCATCCTGAAAGCAGAATCTTATGAATGTACTAGATGTTCTTTAAAAGAAAGTCTTTCTTCAAGGTGGTATAAGGAATACATTAAGAATAAGATTCCGGCCGGATGTAATGGTAATCCCAGCACTTTGGGAGGCCGAGGCGGGCAGATCATGAGGTCAACAGATCAAGACCATCCTGGCCAACATGGTGAAACTCCATCTCTACCAAAAATACAAAAATTAGTAGGGCGTGGTGGCATGTGCCTGTAGTCCCAGCTACTCCGGAGGGCTGAGGCAGGAGAATTGCTTGAACCCAGGAGGGAGAGGTTGCAGTGTGCAGAGATTGTGCCA
>NW_012104142.1:6348144-6348887 GCF_000951045.1 Mandrillus leucophaeus | reverse complement strand
AAAAAAAATGACACTGGAATTTTGATAGGGATTGCATTGAATCTACAGATTGCTTGAGCCCAGGAGGCAGAGGGTGCAGTGAGCTCAGATCGTACCATTGTATTCCAGCCAGGGCAACAGAGTGAGGCTGTATCAAAACAATCAATCAATCAATCAATAAAATAAAGTACTCATTAAATCTGAACTACTCTAGGCAGAAGGTATTCATACATATCCCTTTTTGTGAATGAAGAAACTGAGTCACAGATGCTAAGTAATGTGCCTAAGGTCATAAATATAAGCAGTGGAGAACAGACTAGCACCCAGAGTCTGACTCCAAGGATAATACACTTAACCATTATTACAGTGCTTCTATAAATGCTAGCAATGTGTTTTTGTTGTTTTTATCACAAAACTATAGCATGTTCATCCTAAACCATTTTCCTACCACATTCACAAATCATTTCTCATCTTGTGTTTAAGTCTGCTATTTTTTCTTAATTAATTTGGCTGATATTTTTACTCCAGAGAATTTCAGTGCTTTTTTTTTTTTTTTTTTGAGATGGAGTTTCGCTCTTGTTGCCCAGGCTGGAGTGCAATGGTATGATCTTGGCTCACTGCAACCTCCGCCTCCTGGGTTCAATCAATTCTCCTGCCTCAGCCTCCCAAGTAACTGGGATTACAGGTGCCCACCACCCCACCCAGCTAATCTTTTTATTTTTAGTAGAGACAGGGTCTCACCATATTGGCCAGGCTGGTCTCGA
>NW_012104142.1:6341126-6342859 GCF_000951045.1 Mandrillus leucophaeus | reverse complement strand
AAAAAAAAAAAAAAAAAAAAAGATTCCATGGTTGCTTTCTACCAAACTTTTGAGAAGATATATTTTGTTGAGAGCTTTGGTAATTTAATCAAAGAAATGTTTCTTATGTCTCAAATTAAACCTCATAAAATGGCAATTAAAGGACAAAATAAACTTTCCAAGTACAAAACATAATTCTTCCCAGATGTATATAAAACTTTATTTCTCTTTCTACAGTAATTCCTCTCCTTTGTCCCCAATAGGTTCTTCTCCCTTACAATTAAGCTCACACATCTTAACAAACAATGAAATTACAAGGACTTTTAGAATATGACAGGCTTGGATTTACTATTTGTGTGATTTGGGCCAGGTTAATAAACCTCTCGAAGCTCCATTTCTTCATCTACAAAACTAAGAAAATGTTCACATTAAAAGATTTTGGGGGATAAGTATGCTAAGTTTAGTGGGCAAAAGGTTAAAGAAAACAGGATATTTAGTCTCAAAGCATGTCCCCCTAAGATATTCATTACAGAAGAAAAAATCAAAATGTTATAGTAGAGAAAATTGATAGACATCACCTTAACCCAGATAGATCAGTTTAGTGACGCTAAAATTAGTGGATAAAACAGAATGCTTCCATAGCCCCAAAGTAGTATCTCCTCCAAGATATTTATTAAATACAATGGGAAAACAGTAACTTTACAGAGGATAAACTAGCAAACACCACCTAAACCTAGTGATCAAAGTTTAGCATCACCAACAATAAGAAACTGTGACACTGTGTACCTCCTTGATATGATGCACCAAGAAAGGAATATCACTTCTGTGATTTTCCTGCCAAAAATGCCTAATCTCAATGTAATCATGAGAAAACATCAGACAAACTCAAATGGAAGGACATTCTACAAAAATGATTGACCAGTACTTTTCGAAAGCATAGTTCATGAACAACAAGAATGAGGAACTGTCACAGATTAGAAGAGACTAAGGAGACATGACAAATATGCAAATTGGGATTCGATTCTGAAACAGAAAAAGGAAATTAGAGAAAAAACAGTTGAAACCAGAATAAAACCTGTATATAGTTCAGTTATTGTAGTTCAATGTTAATTTTCTGTTATTCTTTATACTTTGGTTATGTAAGATGTTAATATTAGGGGAAACTGGGTGAAGGGTATGTGGGAATTCTGTACTATTTTTGTATTTTTTCTAAGACTTAAGTTATTTTAAAATAAAAAGTTAAAAATTGTTGTGAGGATGAAAGAAGATGAGGTAAGTGAAATAGCTTAACGCAATATTCAGCATATACTAAGAACTTAAATACTAATTTCTTTCCTCTAATTACTCTCATTTTAATACTCTTTAAAATCGTTACATCCTTAGGTTGCCCCAAAATCTCTAGAAAAGGCTTCAAGAGTTTTGAGTATGGAAAATTCAATTATAGTAGCTATAAGGGAGAAGACAAAGACAGGGAGGAGTAAGAAGTATGAGTTGAAAGCTCATAAAATTGAGATATGAGCTATGTATATAGCTTTAAAGTGCTCATTAAATCTTAACTTCTCTAGTCAGTAGGTACTATTATTATCCCTATTTTATAGATGAAGAACTAAAAGCCATGTATAAAGCTCTAAAGTATTCATTAAGGTAAGGCGTGGTGGCTCATGCCTGTAATCCCAGCACTCTGGAAGGTGGAGGTAGGTGAATCGCTTGAGCCTAGGAATTTGAGACTAGCCTGGGCAACATAGTAAAACTTC
>NW_012104142.1:6273608-6339391 GCF_000951045.1 Mandrillus leucophaeus | reverse complement strand
GTGATCCACCCACCTTGGCCTCCCAAAGTGCTGGGGTTACAGGCGTGGGAGCCACCACGCCCGGCCATATAGCCTATTTTTTTAAATCTGTTGTTATCTCTCTCTCAAGGTTTGTGCAAGTATGAATGTATTAATGATATGTTGGGAAAGGTTTTATAAACTGTGAAGCATTTTATAAATGTAGAATTATGCTTTTATTGTCATTGGTGATCACATTGTATTCCAAGTCAAAGAACATACTCTCTTCATTCTTTTTTTTTTTTTAACCTACTTGTATCTTTGAATTGAAGATACATCTCTTTTAGACAGCATATAGTTAGACCTTAGTTTTTTTATCCAGTCTGAGAATGTCTGCCTTTTTATCATATTATTTACTCCAGATTAACATTATTAATATAGTTGAATTAATATCTGCCATTAGCTATTTGTTTTCCATATGTCATATTTTAAAAAATATGTTCTATCCCTTCTTTACCGCCTTGTTTTATATGAAATAGGTATTTGCCAATGTAGCATTTTAATTTCTTTTTTTTTTATTTTTTCTGTTACACACAACTTTATTATTTTGGTAGAACTACATTTCATTTTAATTACTAGTAGTGTTACTATTACTAGAAATTTTTTTTTTAAATCATACTTTAATTTCTGGGACACATGTACAGAATGTGCAGGTTTGTTACAGAGGTATACACGTGCCATGGTGGTTTGCTGCAGCCATCAACCTGTCATCTACATTAGTTATTTCTCCTAATGATATCCCTCTTCTAACCCTCCACCCCCCGACAGACCCCAGTGTATGACGCTGCCCTCCCTGTGTCCATGTGTTCTCATTGTTCAATTCCCACTTATGAGTGAGAACATGTGGTGTTTGGTTTTCTGTTCCTGTGTTAGTTTGCTGAGAATGATGGTTTCTAGCTTCATCCATGTCCGTGCAAAGAGCATGAACTGGATTCCTCAAGGATCTAGAACAAGAAATACCATTTGATTCAGCAATCCCATTACTGGGTATATACCCATAGGATTATAAATCTTTCTAATATAAAGACACATGCCCACATATGTTTATTGCAGCACTATTCACAATAGCAAAGACTTGGAACCAACCCAAATGCCCATCAATGATAGGCTGGATAAAGAAAAATCTTCATTCTATTTTTAACCAGCTGATTATACAAAGGTTAAGCAATCCTGTCACAGTCTACCTAGTTCTGTAGAAAACCAGTTATAGTGTTTCCACACATTGAGTCATCTAGCCGTACCATTTTGTTTTGTTTTCCAAATAGAAACTCCTTTAATAGTTATGCTGTTTATATGATGTGTCAGTGCCAGCTTGATCTCATATTCCCTCCCCACTCACTCCATTCCAGTCACACTGGCCTTCTGTCAGTTCCTGGAGTACTTAGTACATTAAGTACTCTCTCGTTCAGAGGCTTTTATAGTCCTGTTCCTTCTGTTTGAAATTTGTTTTGCTGTTTGTCTTGCTTTTTTTTTTTTTGTCATTGCTAGATATTCATATTTTTAGGGCCATTCCATAGCCATCATACCTAAAATAGGAACCCTTCCCACATTCTCTTTCATGGTACACTCTCTGGTCACTTCCACCTTGTCTTGGGGTCTATCAAAGTGGTATGGTACTAGCTTATCGCTTTCCCTTAACTGAACTGCTAAAATTGTCCTCTTTTCGGGTTCAGGCACCTACAAAAAAACACTACACTCTCTTAGCCAGCAGCGCCTGATTTAGGCTCTTATTTTCAGAAACTCTGAAACTCTGGGTGATCATTCATTGCATTATTTATATTTGTGAAGAACACAGGAACCTAAAAATCACCTAAGGTAATTCTTTGGTAATCAACACCGCCTGAATACATTCTCTGTAGACTTTCTACCCATGCTAATCAATGAAACTTTCTGTGATGATGTATATGTTCTATCCTGCATTAACCAATAAAGTAGTCACTAGCTACATAGTCTATAGAGTACTCAATATGTGCCTAGTATGACTGAAGGACTGAATTTAAAATTTTACACTTGATCTTAGCCAAAAGGCCGAAAAGCGATGAATTTTAAATTTTATTTAATTTTAATTAATCCTAATTTAAATAGCCACATGTGGCTAGTAGATGCTATATTGGATAGCACAATTCCATACTTTTCTCTTTCAGCAGTGTGAGATGAAAGAATCCTCACTGGTCAGAGAAAGACTACAAGTCTAAGATCTTCTGGGTAGTCAGGGGTTATGGAAGAAGTGAAAAAAGGGAAAAGGATTGCATTGTTTCCCCTGTGGGCAGAAGTATTATTCTTAGAGATCTAAAATAAAAAAAAAAAAGAAAATTTGTTACTTGGGGTAAAATGAAATAAATAATCCAATAGAGAAGGTATGAATTCTCATCATTTGGCATTTACTTAGTTGCAGACACAATGAAAATACAGAGAACATATATATATATTTAGGTTTTGAGGTGTTTTTTTTTTAAAATCAATTTCCAATAGTTTAAAAAAGGTTTTATAATGAAACATGCTTTTGAACACCTTATTTTTATTTATGTTCTAAAAATACGAACATTAATCAGTTCAGTTCAGCTCAAGAAAAGCTAGATTTAAAAACACACTCCAGTCTGAACTGATTTTCTAGAATAATAAAAGGCCTTATAAAACTTTTTACCCCAAGAATTGTCATTTTAAATTCTTAGCAGGTCTGTCATTTAAATCAGGCACTATGCAATTTTCCATCACCTATATATATATATATATATATATAAAATCCTCTCTCTTCTGCTTTGTGTTCTGCCCAGCTCCAGTTTTTATCTCATTCTCCAGTGCCCTCCTAAGCTGCTGCTTCTAACTGAAAATTACCCAATTCAGTTTAAAGATTTTTTTAAAAATAAAGATTATTTAAAATTTGCAGAGAAGCTAACCAGAATAATAATAAATAAATAAATAAAAACAATGCCAGTGAGAATATTTCCTGATGAATAAACACTGGTTATTTTAAGATGCACTTGGATTGGTCTGTCAGCAGCCAGATCACTAGTGGCAATACTCAGTGGCTTTTGGAACTGATTGGGATTTATAGTAGAAAATGAGGGTAGGACAACGGCACTGATGGAAGGAAAAAACACTCACCTTTCCTTTCTTTTAATCTTTTCACTTCTTTCTTCTCATTCATGCTCCAAATTTAGAGTCAAAATTAAAGTTAGGAGGGATAAACTGTAGATTTTTGTCCAGTTTGTCATACTAGCCAAGAGTATTAATGCATTTTCACACAGAAAACTATTAAGATAAAGTGATTTACTTTTGTTTTATTCCTTAAGAATACCACGTTTCAAACCTATGCTTTCCCATTTCTGTCTAATGGCCTAGGAAACTTCAGTGACATTATAAAATCATTGAATTTCTCTAGATAGTGTTCCATACATGGATTACATTTCATTAAAAATACCTATTTGAGGGTACCCTGCTCATGGTTCAAATATATTCTGCAATGCTTGTGATGGTTTTGGGAATCTATGAAGAGACACATCAAGACATTATGTGCTTTATTGAATCTAACATATCACTGTCAATATCACTGACAGAGCAGTTTTGCTATGTCAGGAGGTAATAAGGTATGTGATTATAATCATTATCATTTTGCTTATATGCTGTAATCAATTATGGCAGATTTATGGCAAAAACAATTCTAGAATCAGTAAGTAAGAACTAATGGAAAGGTTAATACAGTGCTAGTTAGTAGAAAATAGAAAAAGTAGTTTGTTTCTATGACTGAATGTAAACCAGGCATATGAAAAGCAAGTAGCTCAAGGGGGAAATAAAAGTATTAATCAGGCTTAATAAACTATTTTTTAAAAACTGCTATGTAGACACTACAGGATCATGATTATTTGTTACACAAGTTATATTTCTAAGTATCTACAAAATTGGTTATTTTATAGAACCAAAAATACATTTTTTTATGGTAATACAGTAAACTGACAGGATACAAATGTATATTCTGAAAGTTTTTTTCTATGGGGAATTCTGATGTATCAACATATAATATAATTTTTTAAATATTAAAACTTAAAATAAATAAAACTTTAAAAAACTCCTGAAAAGTTTTATTTATATTCTTATGATCAAAACATTTGACTTTTTAATTGAATATTCCCGTGATTACATTTTGTTCTACATATAATTACCATTTTGGGAAATTAAAACGTGAAACTTAAATTAGAAAAAACCTCACCACTTGGAAATCCTTTTTCTGTATGTGACTTAACCCTAGATTTACTATAATATGGTAAAGCACAAAAGAGCAAACTTGTAAGAAACTATCACAGTTCCTAATAATTGAATACTGAGAAGCAAGGTTTTCCTATTCTGGAGTAGTTCTTTTATAGGATCTTTCAAATGGAGTATCTGTATCACATGTTCCTTGCCTTCCTCTATGAAGGGGAGGCTCTATGTCTGGTTTGTCAAGTCTGATGACATGAATAACATGCACATGTATTACTTTGTTGCTTGATAATCTGCCGTTACTACATTTAAACAAGAGTTTCACAAACTCACATAATATCTTTCTCTAGAGTTCAAAGTGAGCTTACTAGTCCTTACCAATACTATCCAATCACCACTCACCTCTTCCCTACTTGATAGACAATACTGAATAAGCAAATAAAAAGAAAGTTCCTACATTTCGGCTGTGGTTAGATTAAATTTTTAAAAATTACTACCCTGAAACATTTTAAGTTGCTGTAAGAACACAGCATTCTACGTAGTTCACTCAATAAATATCATAGTCATAAAAGACTCCAACTTAGTTAATTCTCTGTCAGTTAACCTGGGTTCATATTAGTCAGTGTTTTCTAACAATCAGTTGGAAGAGGGGTATTATACAGATAAAAAACATGGTTATCTCAATTTTGCCAACAACGACCACATGGAGTTTTGAATCTTGACAGGATAATACTTGTATCAGGAAAACAGAATTAGGACCTAGACATTAAATCCAATTATTGATATTTTATTTCAGAAAATGTGTGTATATTTTATGCTACCTCCCTCTCCCCAGAAAAAAAGAGGGAGAGAGAAGAAAAGATAGGTTCAAACAGTAAGTTTATAAAAGCAGGATTTAAATTAATCAGTTCCTAACAACTGTTAAGTACAACCTTTTAGAAATTAATTTGCATAATGATAATCTACATGTGATGGGGCTGAAATTATTTAAATGACATTATATTTCATTATTTGGTCTTGTTCCACCACTGCTTTAGCAGTGAATCCTTATGAAATGTAATGCAGCTAATGAGGTAGCTTTTTAACTGAACAAACTGACAGGCCCCGTATCTGCAGAGGCAGCTTGAAACCGTGCCCAACCTCTTGGCTTCCCAAGAGGCTTTTCAAAATTCAATAAATAACATCTGTAGGCGATGTTGGGTGCAGACCTAGCAGAGTGCGTCATAACACTGTGCTGGCAGAACAAAGAAACCATGACGACTGCCAAGTTTCCATGGCAACTGCTGCGAGGCTCTGAGAGTATAATAGCACATCAATCACTGTCCAAAAGAACTTCATTATCAGCTAGAAAAAACCTTTAGGATCTGTTTAGTGTGCAATTGTGGGTTAACTCACCTCAAAGCCTTGCTCTCTAGCAAAAGTGGCAGCTTCCTGAAATAAAAAAAAAAAGAACAGTTAATTATAAAGTGCTCGGTAATGAAGAAATAATCCATTTTTTGAAACTCATTCAGTCTTCTTTTTTATACAATTATCTCAATATACCCACATAGTTCAATTTTTATTCTTACAGCAATAAAGATTTCTTTTTTCCCTTGGAATAATAATAATAATAAAAAGGCAGCCTAATGTCAACACACTTCACAAGTTGGAATAAAGAAGATGTAGTACATGTTTTTACTGTAGCTGCCACAGTGAGTTCAGGTGTTCTGACCTCAGCAAAGAAAGACAATCCAAGGAATACGCTGGTGGTTGTGTTTTTAATTAAAACAATACCTCTCAAAAAGCTCTTATGTAGAGAAGAATGCCTGCTAATAAATGTATAAATTCAGAAAAATCATCTTTTTGCAATCCTCATAATGAAACTTACGCAGGCAAGGATCCTCAGTAGATGTTAAATTCATTGGGTAAAAAGGATGATAGAGAACTGGGTATTTCCATGGAATCAAAGTATCTCAGATTTTATGCTGGTCACGGGAGCAAAGCATAACTTTATAATGGAAGGATCAAGCTGTCATCACTTTAACCCAGTGATCGATGCTATCACTTATCATCACTAATAGTGGGATCACCAAATATTCTTTGCCTTCTGTTATGATGCAGTGTGAAGTTCACAGCATCACCTATAAAGTATTCTGACTTAAATACTTAAACATGAATTAATCAAAACCTTAGTCCAGTAACTTGCAGCCTATAAGAAATACAGAGGATACAAGTTAAAGTATATACAGAAAAAGCAATTGAAAAGATTTCTAGGGTAGGATATTCTGCAGGACAACTAGCTTAATGTTTTTAACAAGTCAATGTAATGATAAAGTAGAAAAGGGAAAATGACCAAGAACAATGTATAAACCTTAATTGGTTTATACAAACTAGCTACAAATGATATTTTTGGGACAAGGGGAGAAATCTGAATCTGAAATGGAAATTAGATAATATTAGGAATTATCAGGTTGATTTTAAAAGTCCTTAATTCTTAAGATGAATCCTGAGGTATTTAGGAATGAAATGTCATGATATATGTAATTTATTTTAGAATACTGCAGACAAAAATTAAAGTGAAGCAAAAGTGGCAAAATGTTAACAAGTGTTAAATCTAGGTGTATGTGCTATGTAGGGGTTCAATGTCTCCTTTTTTGTTTGAATTTTTTAATAATAAACAGTCCAAAAATCCTCTTTAATATAAGATGACAGGGTAACAATAGTTGAGCATTAAAAATACATATGGTTAAAAAATTTTAGTACACAAAGTTCTTCTAGACTTTAAATATCTCAAGGACACCATCTGATGATTATTATATACCCTAAGGCTCTTATAACAGGTTACTGAATGACAAAAATACATATGTGTAATGAAATTCTTTCCTTTTCTTTACTCTTTGTGCATATACTTTAATTTTGGGACTGATAGAAAAGGGAGGCAATATTACTTTTCAACTCTACTTCCCTCTTGAAAAAAAAAAAAAAACTGCAGACAACTGTCAAGAGTCTCTACATCTTAACTTACATTCTTCCAAAATTATCTTTGCCAAGAGATATTAATAGAAGGATGGGATTTGAGCCTGAGTAGTGAGCAGATCCAACTCAACTAAAACGACTGCAGCATCAAGCCATGTAAGGCAGAAAGTATAGTCAGTGTCTTCAGCAGAAATTTGGGAAGACATTGGGAAAAAAATACATGTATGCACCTATGGTCCAATGTACTAATAACCTATAGGTTAGAGAACCATTTTGAGGATTTAGAAAGGTCAAAATGTATGATTACAGCTAAACACTGAAGTCAACAGAAAGTGTTAAGCTGAAAGTACAACTCCTTACGCTATTTACTAGAGAAACATAAGCCTGACCAAGTTAGCCTTAGTTCATGTAGACAAAAATAAGCAAATAAATATTGATCTTGACAACTGGTCAATTTGTGCAAGCAAGGTTAGAGCTTTGTACATCACATAGTCAATAACATTTGCTGGCTGCGATATCAAGGAATAGGATAAGGTTCAGAAGCTATTGATGTAGTGCTTCCCAAGCTGTCACTCTGAACCAAGCAAATTCTTACATGAAAAAGACAACAAAAAAGCTATACTAGAACCACTTATTTATATGGAACTTCATCAGAGACATGAGAGAACCCCAGGGGACTGTAAGACAAAGTTCAAAGGAAGAATCTGTAGGACTAAAATTGCACTAAGCCATAAACACTCAAAATTCACATATAGTAAAATTTTTTTAATGTCCAGTTTTGCTCATACAAATAAATTAACTGTAAAAAATTATGTGTGTGTGTGTGTGTGTGTGTGTATATATATATATATATATATATATATTTTTTTTTTTTTTTGAGACGGACTTTTGCTCTGGTAGCCCTGGCTGTAGTGCAGTGGTACGATCTTGGCTCACTGCAACCTCCGTCTCCTGGGTTAAAGCGATTCTCCTGCCTCAGCCTCCCGAGTAGCTGGGACTACCCACCATGCCTAGCTAATTTTGTAATTTTAGCAGAGACGGGGTTTCACCATGTTGGTCAGGCTGGTCTCGAACTCCTGACCTCAGGTGATCCGCCTGCCTTGGCCTCCCAAAGTGCTGGGATTACAGGTGTGAGTTACTGTGCCCAGCCCAAAAAAATTATTTTTAAAAATTAACTGTGATCTGTTATGGTATGGAGCTGACTAATTGCAAGAAGACACATATATAAATGTCAAATTATTATCTTTTAAGGAAACCAGGCCCTAGGACACTTCCATGTCTGTAAACTATTTCAAGCAGCAACATATTTCTGACTGAGGAAAGATGTACTTAAGAAAAGTCAACTCAATTTTCTGTCTTAGTGCCCCCTCACACAGGTTTGCTGAGCTGTACCCTATCACCAGAAAAGCTAAGCTTGTTGTTCTGTGGCTTAAAATGATCTTATCTTCTGACTTCCTCCCACCTTCCTTTGATCTTGGACTGGTGCCCCAAGTCACTCCATTAGAGAAGGCAGCTGGCTCATATCACTGCAGACTTTCCCACAGCTAACCTCTGATCTGAAGGTGTTTGTAGATACAATGAGGGAACAACATTTATTTTTCCCTGTCAGCAAAACAAACAAAACAACACGAGGGAACAGTTTGACCCAGTAAGAATTTTAAGCAGAATTTTAGTTGTCAGATTCATGACATGCAGAGGCAGAAAGAAAAGTCATGAGGTCAGAAAGTAAGCAAGAAAGAATAGGCATAGATGGTGGGCAGAAGAGTAAGACAGGTTCCAAATATCAGAGGTAATTCCAAGTGAACTGATGGCACTAAATTGAAAAGGACTTTTTAGTGTGCCTTGGCAGTAAAAGTGAGAAAAGAAAACAAGCAAGTCCCCATCTGTGCTGCCCCAGGGCGCCTTGTACTGAGTTTCACAAATCTAATGAAGCAGTCAGGTTAAAATCCAACCACAGAGTGGATGTGACATGTGGAGAACAGCTCGGGTTAGAATAGAAAAGCAGGGCGGTTCCTAATGCAGGTGATTATCCATGTGATAATCATTATATTTACAGGCTTTCCATTTTAGATCTGACATCAAAAATCACAAAGGAGGAGGGATTAAGGAAATAAACAACCGACACAGAGGCTTTCCTGCTCCCCTGAGAGTATAGCACTTTCATTCATGCATGACAAGCAACAAAAGCAAAACTAAACAGGCCAGGAAAGAGTATTTCTAAGAAGGATGGATTTCACATTAATACTTTTTTTCCATTTTGATAACTTTCACTATTATTCAGTTTCTCAGTCAGGTCACATTTTCAGAATCAGTTCTCATTGTTGTCTATGCTATAATACAGTATCATTTTTGGTTTACAATGAATGATACTCACATAATATGTCCTTTACAACAACAGAGCCATTTCTTCCTTCCTGGAATTGAGTGTTGTGAATAAAATGACACATAATTAAAGTCTTAGACTCTCATCTATACCACACCACTTAGGTTTTGCAGTAGGCTTGCTGCTTCAGCAACCAGGGTAAAAGGGTGCTGGTAAAACAACAACCAAATATAGTTTTTGAATGGAGGTTAGGGAAAAACTATGTTAATCAGGTTAATGAAAACTATGGAATACTTACATTAAGAGCTAAAGGGATTAGCAAGCCACTATTAAAAAGCACAATCCTGAGATTACACAGGAAAGGAAAAAAACTCAAGTGCATGTTTGTGTATATGAAAGACAACTATGGAGGAGAAAACTTTCTCTGCATTTCGTCTGATAACACAAGTTCTTACTTATAAAGTAGAATTATCTATAATCAGTATTAAACTAAAACCATAACTTGCCCATACTCACTGCAATTCCAATTGTTGAAACACAAACAATATAGAAACACAATGATTTCTGTATATTGACAAGCCAAGGGGAAATGGAGCCACCAGACTAGGTCTGTTTTTTTACTTTGCTTGTTCATCTCTCCATGCAACAAACATTTACCTCCTAAGTGTAGTTTTAGGCTGCCAGCATCTGTGTACAGTTGTGTCATTGCTACAGCTGTTGCAGGCCTTATGATATTAGACTTTGACTCAGTAATACTATAACTCCTAAATGGAGTGGTATAGGTGAGAGTTTAAGACGGGGGGGTGTCTGTCTCTCTTTCTCTCTCTCTCTCTGTATAAAAATCTCTGTATAATAAAAATTCATATAATTGTATATAAATTTAGAGGTATAATATTCTCTTTGAATGGCTTTAAGCGCAACATAGTACTGGTCAGGAGGCAATCATAGCCAATGGAAAGAGTACAGGATCTAGAATCAAAAGGCTTACACTAAGGTCCCAGTTTTACAGATTATTTGCTATGTAATCTTGAGCTAGTCATTCAGTATATCAATTTCTTCATCAATAAAATTGGGGTTAACAATACCTATTTCGTTGCATTGTTGTTAGGAATAAATGAAATACTTTATGTGAAACTGAAATCATTTTGCCTATTGAATTCAAGTACTTGTTAAGATCTCAGGATAAACAAGAGAGTGTCAGAGCACCTAGAGTACATTTAATGATCTGTCCTATCTGTGGATTATATGTGTAGAAGGCAGTCTTCAAAATGGTTGCCAATGATCCTTGAACCTGGTATTCAAATCCTTCTACATTCTCCTCCCCTTGAATGTGCTCTAGACCTAATGACTTGCTTTAACAAATATATGACAAAAGTGATGGTATGTTTTACTCATCTTCTTGATAACATGCCTTCTCTCTCTGAGCCCTCACTCCAGGAGAAATAAATTGCAATGTTGTAAGGACTATGGAGAGGTACATGATCAATAATCAGTGAGGATCTGAAGTCTGTGATCAGATACGAGTGGGCTTGGAAGAAGATCCTCCCCTAGCTGAACAGCGAGATGACTACAAACCTGGTTGACACCTTTATTAAAAGTCTTATGAGAGCCAGAGGCACCAAGCTAAGTGAGCAGTGCCTGGATTCCCTATCCCACATTTTATATATGAGGTTAACAAGAAAAATTCAGATAATTTCACATTCAAATTACATTAATAAAATCTTCAAAGTGGCCAGGTGCAGTGGCTCATGCCTGTAATCCCAACATTTTGGAAGGCTGAGGTGGGAGGATTGCTTGTGTCCAGGAATTTGAGACATGCCTGGGCAACATAGCAAGACCCCATCTCTTCAAAACAACAAAAACCGAAACTTCAAAGCAAGTGTGGTTGGCAGATGAGAGGGTAAGCAAATTCTGGAAAGAAAATTTAGATATATGCTATCTCAATGGCTTTGTATACCTGATTGTGGTCAACCATTTCTTCAACACAAATTAACCAGGAGATATTATCTTTGCATGAAATTTAAGTTTCAATTCACGATGTCTTCTGTTATTCTGAAGCAATGATTGTGTTTCTGACACTAAAATATGAGTATTAAGTAGTGCTAGAATCCTCAGGTGAGAAAAACAATACTGAGTCAAAGTCTCCTACCACTAGAATGTCTGCAACAGCTGTAGCAGTGACATAACTCTAAGTCATGCTGAAATTTAACAATAAAGAACTATCCACTGTGTATTTCTTTTCATACAATATATCATAACATAAAGATTTATATTGCTAAAGCCTCTAAATATTTTCTCATGCTGTCCTTCAAACTATGAGTTACCTTTACTTTATGTTATCTATCAAATGATTTATATACTTTCTAATGATACCACATTAGTATTATACTATTTTAACTTATGCATTATTTCTGATAAGGAAAAATTTTAATTTGTAAATAAAGTAACTGAAGGTTGGAGAAAATTGTTGCATAAAATGTGAGTCTGGGAACCCCTTTTAAAAGAAATTTCATTCACAAAAGTATCTCTACTAGCTTTTCCAAGGAATATATCATATAACTTTTTGGAGATTTTCAACCTGTGCTCTGACATTTATTACCATATGCTTCCCGTCTACAGAATGCTGAATAAAAATATTATTTAACATTTTATTGAGTGCCAAAAACTCTATGGGGCAATGTATAACTATAAAGACACTCCTGCCTCTATCCAATAGGTTTATAATAAAAATTAGATAGACAGTATATAAATTACACCTCAATAAACATAACTGAAAAAAACATTAAGCAGCCAAAACACAGGCAAAAAAAAAAGAGTTTAGTTTACAAGAAACTTAACTGTTTCACAAAGTGATTTATTAACTGACTTGTCTATTCTAGCAAGGAGAGTTGTTCATTCCCACTTTTAAGCATACTTTATCTGGTAACTAAAGAACAAATTAAGTTACGAAAAAGTGCTTCATCAAAATGTAAGACAGATGAGTTACTTAGACTCTAAGTAACAACCCAAGTTTTTGGTATTAAAGAACAAGAAGAAAGAGGCTAGGATAAGAAAAATGTTAGGAGAGTAGCCCTATTATTGGGAATTTTATTTCCATTTTTATTTTTATTTTTTGAGATTGGGTCTCACTCTGTTGCCCAGGCTGGAATACAGTGGCAGGATCATGGCTTATTCCAGCCTCAACCTCCCAGGCTCAGGTGTTCCTCACACCTCAGCCTCCCAAATAGTTGGGGCACTACAGGTATGCACCACCATGCTCAGCTAATTTTTGTATTTTTTTTGTAGAGACAGGGTTTTGCCATGTTGCCCAGACAGGTTATTTCCATTTTTAATGAGATAATATGTAGTTCGCATAAATAAGACATTCAACAAATGTCAATTCTTTTCCTTTCTATTATTTGATTCTCACAAAACCCCTAAAAATTAGCATTACTTTTATCTTACAGATGAAAATTTGAAGGTTCAGAGAGATTCAAGTATGTCCAAGACCATACAGCAGGTAATTGTTATAGGCAGCATTTAGATCTGAGGCTTTCTGAATGGTCTCCTGCTGATGAACTCTTTCAGGTTTTGCACATCTGAAAAAGTATTCTGCTTTTGTTTTTGAAAGGTATTTTCACTGGATCTAGAATTCTGGGTTAATAATCTCTTTCCTTCTGTGTTCCAAGATCTAGCTTGCATTGTTTCTGTTGAGGAGACTGCTGCTATTCTTATCTTTGTTTCTCTGTATGTAATGTTTGTTGTTGTTGTTGTTGTTGTTTTAGAAACCCAGCCACTTTAAGGTTTTTTTCTTTATTACTGATCTTAAGCAATTTGATTATGTGCCTTGGTGTAGCTTTTCGGTGTTTCTTCTGCTTTTGGTTTGTTGAGCTTTTTGGATCTGTGGGTTTACAATTATTATCAAATTTGGGAAAATTTCAGCCCTTATGTCTTCAAATATTTTTTCTGTCACCTGCCCCATCCCTAGTCTCTATATATTTGATCACGTAAAGTTGTCCCACAGCTCACAGCTACACTGCTTGTTTTTCTAGTCTTTTTTTCCCTCTAGGTGTTTCATTTTGAATAGTTTCTATTGCTGTCTTCAAGATCCTTAATCTTTTCTTCTGCAGTGCCACATCTTATCCAGTGTACTTTTCACCTCAGACATGGTATTTTTTATTTCTAGAAATTAGGTCTTTTTTACATTTCCCACATCACTCTTTAATAGGATCATGTTTTTATTTACCTTCTTGAAATACAGAATATATTTAGAAATGCTGTTTTAATATCTTTGTCAACAAATCCTAATATCTGTATCATCTCTGAATCCATTTCTATTAATATTTCTCATTATGGGTTGTATTTTCCTGCTTCTTTGCATGAATGGTTATATACACATACATGTGTATGTGTGTATTTATTATTGATTGACTGAGACACGGTCTTGCTATGTTGCACAGGCTGGCCTCAAAATCCTGGGCTCAAGCTATCCTCTTGTTTCCGCCTCTTAAGTAGCTAGAAACTACAAGCATTTGTCATTGTGCTTGGCTTACTTATTTACTTTTTAACAATGCCTTTCTCAGGGAATGAAAGGTAATTTTTGATTGGATGACAGATATTATGAATTTTGTTTTGGATGCTGAATATTCTATTAGTCCATTTTCATGCTGCTGATAAAGACATATCCAACACTGGGTAATTTACAAAAGAAAGAGGTTTATTTGGACTTACAGTTCCACGTGGCTGGGGAAGCCTCACAGTGATGGTGGAAGGCAAAGAGGAGCACGTCACATCTTTCGTGGATGGCAGCAGGCAAAGAGAGAGAGCTTGTGCACTCCTTTTTTTTTTTTTAGATGGAGTTTTGCTCTCGTTGCCCAGGCTGAAGTACAATGGCGTGATCTCAGCCCACTGCAATCTCTGCCTTCTGTGTTCAAACAATTCTCCTGTCTCAGCCTCTCAAGTAGCTGGAATTACAGGCGTGCACCACCATGCCTGGCCAATTTTGTATCTTTAATAGAGATGGGGTTTCACCATGTTGGTCAGGCTGGTTTTGAATTCCTGACCTCAAGTGATCCACCTGCCTCGGACTCCCAAAGTGCTGGGATTACAGGTGTGAGCCACCGTGCCTGGCCAGGAACTCCTCTTTTCAAAACCATCAGATCTCATGAGACTTATACACTATCATGAGAACAGCACGGGAAAGACTTGTCCCCATGATTCAATTACCTCCCACTGGGTCCCTCCCACAACATGTGGGAATTCAAGGTGAGATGTGGATGGGGACACAGCCAAACCATCTCAAATAATTTGTTTCTCATTATATATTTTTGAGGTTTATTCTGAAATTCAGTTGGTTACTCAAAAACAACTTGATTCTTTACAAGCTTATTTATAAGCTTTGCTAGGTGAGATGAGAGCAGCTCTTAATCTAGAGCTAATCTTGTCTCCAACTGATGTAATATTCTTTTGAGTACTAAAAAAGATGTCCAATTTATTAGAGGCTTTTCCACTGTGATTATTGGGGCTGTAAACTATTATTAATCTTATCTGAGTTCAGGAAATGTTCTGCTTATTCCTTTCCAGTGGTTTTATCCCTGTCCCTGAGTAGTTTCCTAGCATACTTATGCGGGTCAGTACTCGGCTTAAAAATCAAGGGGGAGCCCTCTGCAGATATCCAGTGTGTGTGCTCTATCTCTGTGAAGCTCTGTCTTCTCTGGCACTGTCTTATGCACATTCTAGCCACCTTGACTTTGTCTCCACTCAGTTGGGCCACTAGGTTCTGCTTTGGATCTCCTTCCTGCAGACTGCAGACTGGAAGCTATCTAGGCAGAATGCTATGGAAATTGTAGGGATGCCTCACTCATTTTCTCTCAGGGATCACTGCCCAGTATTGTCCAATGTCTAAAAACTCTTGTGTTATATACCTTGTCTGGTTTTTGCATTGTTTGAGAAGGGAGGATAAATCTGGCCACTCTTACTCCATTACATCCCGCAGAAGTTCAGTGTGGATCCGTTTTAAAGTATAGATGCTGAAAGATCCTGGCATATTCAATGAGTCTGTAATCATTTATTAGTTTAAAAAAATGTATCAGGCCAAAGACAAGACCAATTGATCAGATATATTAAATGTGTCTTACCTTGTTCTTTACACATTTTTTTTTTTTTAGACAGGGTCTCACTCTGTTGCCCAGGCTGGAGTGCAGTGACATGCTCTCAGCTCAATGCAACCTCTGTCTCCCCGGTTCAAGTGATTCTCATGCCCCAGTCTCCCTAGAAGGTGGGACTGCAGACACATGCCACCACACCCGGCTAATTTTTGTATTTTCAGTAGAGATGGGGTTTCGCCATGTTGGCCAGGCTGGTCTTTAACTCCTGATCTCAGGTGATCCACTTGCCTCGGCCTCCCAAAATATTGGATTTACATGCCACCATGAGCCTGTACCAAACATGTACATGTAAAACTATGGTGGCTAAGATGTAGCCACTATGTCCAGCTACATTTTATTTTATGAAGGATATAGTTCTTGATGTACTAAACCATAAGCATTCTACTTTACCATAATCTACATTTGACACCCTCTGAAGAATTACCTACTCAGTTCTGAATCCTCCTTTATTTTACATATTCTATATTACTGTAATTTTCTTGCTTTTTGTCTTACCAACTAGAAAGTTCTGCATAGTTAATACATCTTTACTTTTTTTTCCCTCATCCTCTCTTTCCAACCAACAGAGGGCTCTACCATAATGTATAATCAATATATTATGCTAGGATCAGCAACCTACAGCCTATAGGACAAATTCATCCTGCCACCTGTTTTTATAAATAAAGTCTTATTGGAACACAGCAAATGCTATTTGTTTCCATATTATCTAAGGTTGTTTTTATGCTACCACAGACAGAGTTGAAGTAGAGTAGCTTAACAGAGACCATACTACTTGGACTTTCATTAAAAAAAAATGTTTGCTAGGCTGGACGTGGTGGCTGTTAGCCTTAAGATAAGTAAAATGTGTATCTTTTGATAGGACTTCCTTCATTCATTGGCAAAACAATTTAAAAACCAAATAACTTATATTAATAAAAAGGCACTAAAAGACAAGATAACCAATTTTTATAAGTTTAGATACCTGTTTATGTAGAATAATGAGAAATAATTCACCGATCAGTGCTTAAAATTAGATGAAAAGAAGAAAGAAGACCTCAGATGGGGAGAGATCAGCACCCTTGTTAGGTGCTTTTCTAATAATTCCTTCTACTTTGTTCAAATGTGAACCAATGTCCTTTATATTTTCCACATCCCATGGTCCTTCCCAAGTTGTCAAGGTATGATAATCATTGCCACTGTAAGTCTCATTCTCCAGGGCTACTCTAATGGCCCTAACTTACTCTACTCTGGAAGTTTTACAAAATTCACTCTCGAAAAAAAAGTAAAAACAAAATGAAAATGATACATAAAACACAAAAATGAACAAATATACACAGTTTTATTTTTTAAACTATTGTGGGTAAAGTGGTAAGAGTAAAGTGTGAGATGGGCTAGATGAATATGAACTTTAAAGAGAGAGCACTAGTTTTTAGCTATTTTGACTAGACCATATCGCAAAAGGTCTACTACTCTTTGGCTCTTTTGATTTTCAGAGGGAGAAGAGGGAATAGAACTAGAAATCCCAGTAATATTCACAGTCTAAAATAGTACTGGATAAAATAAAAAAAGAAACTTATAGGACTACATTGAAATTTTTTTTAATGTAACAAAATATAGTAAAACAGAGCAGCATCTACTTTCCTACATCTAGTGAAAAATAAAGGTAATTTCCCCCAGGTCAGAATTTTTACCTATCGATAGCACAACCCATCTAAATACTACCAAAAGCCTCTTCAGAGGTAGCAATAGTAGAAAGAAAATAAGAGAAAAAAAAAATCTTTAAAAAAGCTAACATATAAAATCAACAGATATTACCAATAACCAATATTATTTTCTTATTTTTTGCCAGCTGATTCATAGTAATTATGTACAGAGTGCATTGTAATGTGGCTGTCTTAGAAACAAGTATAGCATAGACAAGATTTTTCACAATGGCCAGTGGGCATTAGCAAGGACAACCATAGAAATAATCAATACAGGTCTCTTAAGTAAAAAACAAAACTACCCCACAACCACAAAGAAGTCAGAGAGAAAAATCTAACATGCATGAAAAAGAAATTGGTCAAATGTACAAGTTAGACTATTCACACACACACACACACACACACACACACAGAGAGAGAGAGAGAGAGAGAGAAATAATACAAAACACTCAGTAGAGCATGTAGTAGATGGTGAATAGATACTAAATTGAAAGTAGATACCACTGCTATATGGAAAAGAAATAGGTTTTAGGAGATACTGAATACTTCTGCAAAGTTCATACTGCATTTAATAATGAAATAGGAACCAACTATCCTAGAAGTCAATTATCCCAAAACAGAATCAAGAAATGTATCTACCACATAGACCCTCCTTTCAGAATGTGAGATAACACATTATCCAACCTCAGTGCTTGCTTATGGTATTCTGTAGTCTCCATGACAAATAATGAGTACTGCTTAGGTATCAACAACACAATGGGAATTGAAGGTAATACACCATGTAGGTAGTTACAAAGTAGTGGCACTTCTACTGTACCGAACATTATACAGCAACTGGGCTGACAGATGAGATGTAAAATTAACTTTTTGTTAACAGCCATTTGACTTATGATAAATAACACTACAAATTCCACCTACACTTATCTCAGAAACTGTTTTCTCATGGGTCACCTATCTCAGTCTTTCTTCTTGACCTTTTTGAATAGGACTTGATCTCTTTTTTTCCAGGGAAGAAGGATTTCTGCATAGTGTAACATTTAGAAATATTTATTTAAGATATAAATTGAGTATTCATTCCCTTTTATTCTTTCAGAGATTTAATTTCAACTCCCACCCAAATTTCTTGGCATCTCCAATTACTTTTCATTTTGTGGCTAAATATTTTCTTTCTTTCAAGTCTTTGGTCAATTTTCCCCATGCACTGTTGCACATTTAAATTCTCTCTTTTGGAACTTCCAACTCCACTGGATAATTTAACACAAAAATGAGACTTTATCAATATTTTAGGACTTGAATTTCCCTACCCTTTCCTAGGAACTCTCTTCCCTTCTTTTCTGTTGAATATCTTTATTCCCATTATCTCACTTTTCTGTTGCTTATCTTATTTGCTACACTCCCTAAATGCAGTCTTTTTCTAAAAATTGTTTTTAACTTTCCAATCTTTTCTCTTTACTTTTTTTTCTCTGGGATGGGGGGTAATTTCTATTATTTCTTTCCTTTAACATCATAAGATATCCTGCCTCACTTCCTGCATCCTTCTGACACTTTGTCTGTCTTCAAGTTCTGCAAGTCCATTTTATATGCATAAGCCCTATAATACCTAAACTCTTGCTTCTAATCCTACTCACTCAAAACTAGGTCAGGCCTGTATTAATTCTTATACAGATTATCGTTGTAGTCTCTTAACCGGTCTCCAGTACCAGTGTAACTCAATTTGAAGGCATGCTTGCACACAACTGTTAGATTCATCTTCCTAAATATCAATTCTGATTAGCCTTTGCTTGAAAAAACTAACTACTGTTTCCTGATAAAAGTTCCAGTTCCACAGTCTGACTTTCAGAGGTCCTTCATAACCTGCCTCTTCTTTTCCTTTCTAGCCAGATCTTTTACTATTCCCTTATACATGTACCAGGTGCCACTCAAACTAGAACACTTGCTGTTCTCTGAACGTGCCCCAGGCTTTTTTGCCTTCATGCTGCCTCGCACATGTAGGCACTAAATGAATTAGAATATCTTCAACCACTCTTGTCAAAATCCTAGCCATCCCTCCAGGGTTAGTTCAGCCATCTTTTGCATAACGGAAGCCTTCCTGAATTGTTCATGTTTTCTCCTTTCTCTACCTCCAGGAGTGGCTTTCTGCATTGTACAAGAATTTGACTCAAGTTGTAAAGGCTTCTTTTATAACAATTATGTGCAGACTGCAGACATAGTTATTTGTGTAGATAGCTTATCTCCTCTACTAGATTATACCTTCTTGGTGCAGAAACTCATTTAGTATCCTCAAAGCATCTAACATACTACTCTGCACAGAATAGATAATAAATCCCTGCTGATTTACCAAATAGTAAGGATAAAGCACTCACCTACATTAAGCAAAGAAGAAAAGAGAAGCCCTCAAATAAATCTGCATTAGATTGACACTGACTTGATTTTTTGTGGTTCATACTTAATTTTGGGGATCAGAGTTGACTGACTTTACTGGTCTGAATATTCTTCTATTATGCTATTTCTTATGTTGCATTATAATTTATTTATAGTCTGTTTCCCACCCCCACCTAGTTTATCAGCTTCTTGAAAACAAAGTTTTCTATCACATCCTAAAACTGCCTCACATATAGTATGAATTAAGTACATGTGCATTAGAATGAGTTAATTTGATTATTCTAGTAGTAGAATCTTTGCGTACAAAGGCAAAAAATTTTTCTACTCATATGCACTAAGATTTTCAGGAATGGTAGCAAAGATTTGGCTAAAAACTTCGGAAAGTGCTGGTCTGATGTGTTCTATAAGAGTATTTATGCAATCCATATTTTGTGCCATACCTGCAGTTGTCCTGCTGTGGGAAGTTATCCTCAAGGATTATGGTATTGTTTCATTTCCAATATCAAACAAAATCAGGGAAAGAGATTTTCCCAAAAGAGTATTTTATTTAAATCTTTAATTACAGTTGTATTTTCAAAGATGTATACAGTCCAGACATTACTGATAAATACTGGATATCAAAGAGTACAATAAAGCAGAATAACAAAGCCAAAGCCAAATGTTTTGCTATGAAAGTAGCAAGAATGGCCAGGTGCGGTGGCTCATGCCTGTAATCCCAGCACTTTGGGAGGCCGAGGCAGGCGGATCACGAGGTCAAGAGAGCGAGACCATCCTGGCCAACATGGTGAAACCCCGTCTCTACTAAAAATACAAAAATTAGCAGGGCATGGTAGTGCACACCGGTAGTCCCAGCTACTCGAGAGGCCGAGGCAGGAGAATCGTTTGAATGCGGGAGGTGGAGGTTGCAGTGAGCTGAGATCACACCACTGTTCTCCAGCCTGGTGACAGAGCGAGACTCTGTCTCAAAGAAAAAAAAAAGAAAGTAGCAAAATAGCAAAAACTAAACAAAACCAAAAATAACTAAACAAAAATTATAAAACACCCTACGTACAGACAAAATAATGAAATAATGGGTAAATAATTAAGTCCTGACTCAGTTTGAGCACTTGGTAAATTATCAACAGAGAGCAATTTTATGACAAGCTACTGTTCTACTGTGCTGACATGCAATATAATTAGAAAATCTACAGCATGTGGGATAGAAACATAAATCTAAATAAGCTTATGATCAGCAATAACCTGCTACAATACACTTTCACAGCTTTAAAATGACTCTTTTTTTTCCATCTAGTAAATAAATGCTAGTATGTATCCAGTGTAATCTATGTCATTTTTAAATGCCAGTATACACATCATTATAGACACCACCACAGGTGTAGCTCAAGATGGCACTGCTAAATTTTCTTACTTCAGAAGAAGAGATTACACACAATACATTGATCTTACTGGTTAGGTGTTCAAAGGACAAGACCTCATTCACATAGTAAGCCCCTTGGAAACAGAAGCTAGCAGTTTTTATGGTAATAATCCTAAACATCTTGTGAAAGGAATGATCTGAGTTACATTTCTAATGAACATGAACTTAATCTTACAAACAAGGAAAATCTATTCTTGATTAGCTAGAGCAGATTAATGATGGTTTAGACACAATGGTGGGGACTGAGATGTGCTCACTATCCCAGTAAATCCTGGTAATTAGGCAGTATTGGGTTAGCAGTAACAGGACTGAAGGAAAGGAGTCTGGATTTACGACTGGGTTGTTGGAGGGAAGGGCTCCATATCCCCCATCATCACTTCTAATGGAAAATGGTTAACCTTCACCTGGACAACCAACACTTAAAAGTGGTTTTGTCATTATAGAGATTTTGATTTGTCAGAAACTTCTCTTTCTCCTCTGCTACCTTCACATTATCTTTTGCTAATCAATAGGTGACAGTAACCTATATAATCTACATTTCTTATCTTGAGAAGAAAACAATAAACCATGCATGTGAGAGAACGCCAACAGTCTCAAGGTCTGTTCTAGCCAAGGTTTTCAGAAGCACCGGGAATCTCCAAATGCTAAAAAATATGGCATAGCTTTCTGTGTAATTACCTAAGAAAATATGTACTGTCATTAGTATGTCAAAGCAAAATGTATACACTGTATATTCTGCAGGTAATGCCTAAATGGTGAGATTTGGTAACTGTGCTAGACCCAAGGTAGGTGTTTAATAGTTAATGGATATCTCCAGTCTCCATGAGACCACTGTAACAATATTATTGAGACACTACTCAGTTCTGGATAGGCATGGGAGTACAGGATTTCTCTTGGTTGTGATCACCTGGACAAATTTTTGATTATTTGATGTAGGAAGAAAAGAGGGTAGCAATAATTATCTTTTACCTGCTTCAAGAATCTTAATAACCAATGATCATATCAGACACTATTTCTTCAGTTATGTTACACTCTTTTTTTTTTGAGACAGAGTTTCGCTCTCGTTGCCCAGGCTGGAGTGCAATGGCGCGATCTTGGCTCACCGCAACCTCTGCATCCTAGGTTCAAGTGATTCTCCTGCCTCAGCCTGCTAAGTAGCTGGAATTACAGGCATGCACCACCACGACCAGCTAATTTTGTATTTTTAGTAGAGATGGGGTTTCTCCATATTGGTCAGGGTGGTCGTGAACTCCCAACCTCAGGTGATCCGCCTCCCTCGGCCTTCCAAAGTGCTGGATTACAGGCGTGAGCCACCGTGTCTGGCCTATGTTGCAGGCTTTTAGGCTCATTTGATTAAACAAAAATAAGGTAAAAAAATTAAGGGGAAAGCAAAATTTAAAGTCAGAATATAGTACATCAAGGATGTCCAATCTTTTGGCTTCCCTGGGTCACAACGAAAGCAAAAGAATTGTCTTGGGCCACACATAAAATGTACAAACACTAACAACAGCTGATGAGCTAAACACACACACACACACACACACACACACACACACACACACACACACACCCCAACACCCACCTCATAATGTTTTAACAAAGTTTATGAATTTGTGTTAGGCTGCATTCAAAGCCATCCAGGGCTGCATGTGGCCCATGGGTTATAGTTTGGACAAGCTGGTAGTACGCTGTAATTGGAATTAAAAAGAGAGAGAATAGGGCCGGGCGCAGTGGCTCACACCTGTAATCCCAGCACTTTGGGAGGCTGAGGCAGGCAGATCATGAGGTCAGGAGATCAAGAACATCCTGGCTAACATGGTGAAACTCTGTCTATACTAAAAATACAGAAAAATTAGCCGGGTGTGGTGGTGGGTGCCTGTGTCCTAGCTACTTGGGAGGCTGAGGCAGGAGAATGGCGTGAACCCGGGAGGCGGAGGTTGCAGAGAGCTGAGATCGTGCCACTGCACTCCAGCCTGGGTGACAGAGCGAGACTCCATCTCAAAAAAAAAAAAAAAAAAAAAAAAAAAAGACAGAGAGAACAAAAGAAATGGGAAATGTGAAATTTGATCTAAGTCTCAAAAGATGGGCACAATTTTAGGCAAAGTTGTTATGTAAAGAAGGATAGAGTGGTATGAAAAATGAGACGTGTGTCCTGAGAATAGCAAGTAAGTAGTCCATTTGGCTGGCCCACAAAAGATGAGCAGAGGAGTGGAAAGTACTAAGATTTGTATATTTGGTCTGTAATGGGTTAAGTGATTGGATTTAATTTATTTAACTATGTGGCTGATAGACAGAAGGGGTGAGACATATTATGATTTTTGAGTGACATAATTAGGACTATACTGTAGAAAGATTATTTAGCAGCAGTATGCAGACTCAATGTTAAAGGGAAGACAATAAGTGAAAATTCTTAGATGGTAGATCAAAACACAGGTGATAAACATAAAATATTTTAATTTAAATAGTGAAGTACAGAAATGACAAATTCCAAGATACAATGTAATGAACTTTAGATGAACAATCAGCTTGCTCTCCATGTTTCATAAAATAATGAGATAAAAAGAAAGACTCCTGGATTTGGAATCTAGAAACCTGAATTCCAGTTCTTCCTTTGCCTCTTACTTCACCCCTAATGTGACTCTGGGCAAGATAGAAATTCTTTTTCAAAAATGAGAGGCTAATAACATTTTCTAAAGTGTTTTCTAACTCTAAAATTCAATGACCATGAAAATGATTTTTTAGGAGGTCTCCTTAAGCAAAACAGAGATTCACAGAAGCAGAGATTCCATTACAAAATAATTGGCCCAAGTCAGTGAGCATACTTACATACCTGTTATTTTCTACAGCTATCTTTCTATAAAAAGTAGAGCATCTTTTTAAAAGGTAACAGGAAAAGATTAATTACTTCTTTCTAGAAGCCAAAATTAAGCCAAAATTCAAGTAACCTTTCTCCTCATTCATAGATACTTAAACTCTCATCAAGAACAACAAATTGTAAAAGCACAAATAAGAATTTCTGATTTTATAACTGGCATTTAAATGTATTCAGAAATAGAAACAAAAACCATCAGTAGATAAGTGATTATTATTAGAATGAAAAGAAAGAGAAAACAGGCCCAGGTATGGTGGCTCACGCCTGTAATTTCAGCACTTTGGAAGACTGAGGAGGAAGGACTGCTTGAGCCCAGGAGTGCAAGATCAGCCTCTCACATAGTGAGACCCTGTCTCTACAAGACATCAAAAACGTAGCCAGGCATGGTGGTGCCTATCTGTGGTCCCAGCTACTCAGGAGGCTGAGGTGGGAGGATCACTTAAGCCCAGGAGTTGGAGGCTGCAGTAAGCTGTGATGGTGCCACCGCACTCTAGCCTGGGTGACAGAATGAGACTCTGTTTCCAAAAAAAAAAAAAAAAAAAGAGAGAGAAAGAGAAAATAAAAACATGAAGAGGCCAGATGTGAAGTAGAGAAAGAACATAGAAACAAGTTGAAAGTGAACGTACTATGATAATGATTCTGTGGTTAAATCGGGAGGCAAATGCTTATAAATTTATCTTTTGTATCATGCACTGTCTTCTTTGATGGGATTTAGAATTAATACCACAATAAAAGATAAGGCATCTGTCACTTAAGAGTCAGAAATTATTTCAGCAGCACTTGTACCAAGTTCCTAAGGAATTTTAGAACATATGGAAAGATGCAACATGTGTCTCAAAATAACAATTTGGTCTTCATTATACAACCAATTTGTATTTTATTTAATTGTCTTAATTCTTATTCCATCTTAATTTTAATCATATTCATTAATCTGAAAAATAAAATTGCAAGTGGGGTTATAATACATTGCTCTACTTCCTAAAGGAAGGTTTATTTTTTTATTTTTTTGAGATGGAGTTTTGCTCTTGTTGCCCAGGCTGGAGTGCAATGGCACAATCTTGGCTCACTGCAACCTCCGCTTCCCAGGTTCAAGTGATTCTCCTGCCTCAGCCTCCCCAGTAGCTGGGATTACAGGCATATGCCACCATGCCCAGTTCATTTTGTAGTTTTAGTAGAGACGGAGTTTCTCCATGTTGGTCTGGCTGGTCTCGAACTCCTGACCTCAGGTGATCTGCCTGCCTTAGCCTCCCAAAGTGCTGGAATTACAGGCGTGAGCCACCGTGCCCAGCTAGGTTTATTTATTTATTTTATTGATATGACAACTTGTTTAAAAATCATAAGTATCATAGGCAGCAATCTTGAGTTGTTAAAAGCTTTAACTTTCTCATTAACTTGTTAGGGGAACAGTTATGCCAAAATTGTTTCATGAACTAAGAAAGGACATGTTAAAGATATAGTAGTAATGTTTCAGGAGTGCTACTAGAGTTCAGCTGAATTTGAAGATTTGTGACTTGACTAGGCTCCAACTCCTCCTTCTCCTCCTTTCTGAACACATTTTTAACTTTCACCCAACTTTCCCAGAGCTTTAAAACTATGCTTTATATAATTTAGAGTCCCACAAACTCTATATCCTTTTTTTCTCCATGTTACTAATACTTAGCAATTTTCTTGGGGCCCTTGGGCACAGAATAGGGAAAGAAAAGACTAAAAAGTCTATCTGGAGATGCCAGGAGAAAATATCCAACACAGAAAGCTATTGAAACCTTGGCCAAGATGCTCATGTTGCATCAAGAAGCAACAGAGCCACTGAACTTCAAGGGATTATGTGGTTTAACAGTGGACAACTCAGGAGAGCCAACATGGACAGAAGATTAGGGTGGGGTGGGGCAGGGACGATTAATTATCTGAATGTTTTACTTTGTGTGAGATTCTGGGGGAGGTGAAGGAAAGCACCCCCAAAATGACTTACATTTAATTCCCCAGGAAAGGGATTTAAAATTGGATTATTTCATTTAAGAAAAATAAGATTAAAGTGACTTTTTGCACCTGTAAAATGAGGAAGAATGCAAACACACAAAAAACCTACTTCTAACACAAAATAAAGTTATACATGACTGACTGTAATATAGAATTGTATACAAACGTTGAAAAATACTAAAAACTTTAGAAAATTCAAAGAATTTAAAAAAAGGAAATAGGGTTAGTCAGGAAAGATTTGTTGAGAAAAAGGATTTCTGTGTTGGACCTTGAAAGAGAATTCTAGGAAGAAAAACAGAGTAAAAGGATGCTAAGAAAATCATAGGAATTATGGGCTATCAAAGAGAATAGATGGAAATACCATTAGTTTTCCTGGGTTTGAGGTTTTCAGGTTTTGAAAATTAAAAGTAGAATGTAATATAGTGCTTTTCTTTTTTTAAGCAGCCTTCCTCCAAACTTTGATGGGTGCATTTAACTTAAATAGTCTTTCTGGGGGATTTCTGAGATTCTGGCTCTTGACTCTCAGCAAAGAACTCTTAGAAGCCAAAGATGCAGTCAGCAGGGAGATGTCTGGGAAAACTGGTAGTAAAACAGGTTGTTTTCTAGACGTGCTTATTTGGAGATTATTATACAACAGTATCCACTAACACAGTGGCTTTCAAGGTTTATGACAGCAATCATGGTATTCATGTTACTTTGCAACTTGCCATATTCAGACATATGTATACATGCATGTATATAATGTACATGCCTATATTTTTAATTCTATTTCATTAAAAAATGCTGATTTTTTTCCCTAAAGTAAAATTAAGAATATTATTAACAAAATAACATGGTCCTTTGGAACTCAGACTTAAGAAAGTTCCTTGAGGACATTTTATAATGTCTAGAATATAGTATGTGCTCAATATGTCAATCCATCCTTTCACTTGCCACACATCCACTATATGCTAGGAACTAGTAATACAGAAGAGATTTTTAAGGGAGATCTAACTGAGATATGGAGGCATGGATGTCGAAAGAATCTCTGAGAAAATATTTGCAACTTAATAAATTAGTAAGAGTAAGTTGGGTGAGTAACACTGAACGTGGTGTAAAAATAGGTGAAGGCAGAGGATAGAACATGTACAAAGAGTTTGAGGGGACAGGTGAAAAAGCTCAATTGTCATAAAAACAGAAAGAAGTCAGGTGTGGAGGTACAAGCCTGTAGTCCCAGCGACTTGGGAGGCTGAGGCAGGAGGATCTCTTTAGCCCAGGAATTCAAGGCTGTAGTTGTGCTATGATCATGCCTAAGAATAGCCACTGCACTCCAGCCTGGACAACACAGTGGGATGCCATCTTTAAAAAAAAAATAAAAACAAAAAATTCCCAAACTGAAAGCAGGCCAGTGTGGCTAGGGAATATTTAGTAGATTTTGAATTTTGTTCTAAGTGAAAACCAAACCAAAACCAAACCAAAATAAAACAAATACCCACAAGACAACACAACACAAAGAAAAAACGGTACTTGTTGAATGTAAAACTAAATACAAAAACCAAATTTAATTTTACCCTTGACCTTGTTCACAAGGACAGTTTAAAAGTTACAGAGTACAACAGCTGGTACTTGACACAGAAAACACTCGTTTTATTTTTTGACAAAGGAGGCATTTATTGAAAGCACATGTACTATATTAAAAAAGATCCTAAATATTTTTGTGCCAGATTTGATAAGGTATCTAATTTATATTCTGGCATTTAGCTGGAAGCCTGAATTAGTGATTCAGCAACATAGTAAAGACTTGATTTTCCCTGTTCTTCTATATGTATATCATATTCACTTGGTCACTGGCAATTCCACTTAGTACAAACTGCTGAACTAATCTGAAGCAAAGGTTAAAAGTTAGGACAAGGAGAGTAAGACTATCCTTAAAGGAAATATGCAAACTGCTGATCAGTGAAAGTGTGTCTGCACCCATCCCAATATACTCTTGAATCCATCCCCAAATCAGAAAATTCTTTGCTTTTCTACCAGCTCCAGTTACCCTAGTTCTGTAGCAAGACTCAGACTCTAGTCTTCTCATCGTCTCTTTCCTTCCCCATATATACATATTTTTAAAGAGGTCCTTACTCCTTTAAAAATGCCATGTGGTCTTATTTATTAAAAAGGCATTTATTAAGCATCTACTATGTGTCAGGCAGTGGGTCATGAAGAAAAAAACATGACTCATGTCCTTCTCCTGCCCCTGTAACTATGTTTTCCACAGTAATGTTGGTGTTTCCCTGTCTCACTTTTCTACTAGATTGTCTTGGTCACCACTCTATCAAGAGAAGTGCTTGGTACATAGCAGGCATTTAAATATTTTTTGAATTAAGAAATGATTTTTAGGGACCTAGAGAAGGCGAGAAGGTTGTGTATGTGCTCAAGAGCACCAGATGTAAACAGTTAAGAATATAATCTCCCAACCAAATTTCACTTAAATGTAACTCTAGACCATCATATCAGTGGGTAAACTCTAGGAATCCATTATAGAAAATTATAAGGCAAAGTTAGGTGAGCCCTTTGAAAGGCAGCTTAGGCTTTCCCTGAGTTGAGGGACTCTAAATAGCTTATGCCCATGGGTTTCTAGCCTGCTTTCCTCTTGACTGGGCTTTGGACTTGCTGAGCCAGCCTCCATACTTCCATCAGCCAATTCCTTGTAACAAATCTCTAAATCTATATTTTCTACTGGTTCTGCTTCTCTGGTTTAACATGAACTCATATAATGATGTTATAAACAGTGAACATCTTAAAATATTGTAACCGTTCGTATTGAAAGTACTTATCAGTTTCAATGAATCGAACAGATTCGGGGATTAGGAACACATACATTAAACAGATAAAGTCTACATTTAAATAAATGTAGGTTATCTTGATGCCTGATCAAGACCGATAAAGTCCACATTTAAATAAATGAAAGGTTATCTTGATGCCTGATCCCTTGATTCATATTCATCATCATCTTCTCTCACCTCAGACTCCTAGTCTTTTCATTGTCTCCTTCCTTCCCTATCCAAAACAAATGAACAAAGATTTTTAGCCTATCACACTGTGCTATCAGGTTTGACAGCATCTAGCAGGCTAAAATTTCCAGGAGTTACCTCTCTTTAATAATGGTGAAAGCTTTAACAAGGAGTAACTGCTGGAATAAGCAAGAAAATAAATATATTCTGGCAGATAAATTCACAAACCCATAGATGGCCACTTGTTCCATTCGACTAGTAAAACTGGCCACTCTCAGTTTTTTGGATGATTTCATTTTACATTCTAGGAATGACTGCAGCCAAAGCTCTTCGACCAGTAACATGTCCTTAGCAGATAATACTGCTCACAGAAGAGACTGACACTTTTGTTGTTCTGTTTTGTTTTGGTTTGGAGAGGGGGGTCTTTACACATTGTTGAGCAATTATCATTTGTTTTATTATTTACCTTTGGATGTACTTATGCCAAATATTCCAAACTAGATTATGAGCTCTTTAAAAATAGGATGATAGTGCACACCTTAAAAAAAAAATCCCACCACTCTCTCTTTCTCTTGCAAGAGCTTAGCAATAAAACAGGCACCCAATAAACATTTACTGATTTTGTAATTTGTAGAACAGTATGTAGAATGAGGCTAATTGTGATTTGGCTTTTATCTAAAGGAATTTTTTCTGTTGGGTGAAATGCCACTAGCTATGTTTCTCACAATACTATAACTTGGAAAGATGTACACATTTTAGCCACAAAACTAATATTTATAAATATAAGGACATATAAAAGACTAAATTAATAAAATTTTAGGAAGGAACAAACTGTTACATGTGTTTACTATTGCTGTACATATTACATGCTACTATGACTCTACAGCAATATTCAGGAGTAGCTGCTAATCATCCTAGAGAATCTGGTCTGTTGCGAGGCTAAAGCATCATTGTTGCAAATAAGATTCTTCTTAGATTGTACAGTCAGCAATGACCCATCATCTAAGATACTTGGTACACTAGGACTCAAATGATTAGCTTCCGTAAGTAAGTGAATGAATGCATAAATTAGACCCATATGAAACACATCATCTGATATTATCAAATAAGGTAAAGGTAAAGGCTAGAAGGGGTAAAGGACAAGACTAACAAATATGACTAAACACTAATAGAAAAAGTTCCATGTACAAAAAAAGCACCAAAAGTAAAATCAACAGACAGGCAACAGACAGAAAATAAAATCATCAGAAGTCCAGCCCGGGCTCACCAGGGTAAAATCAAGGTATATGCAGGGTTGATTCCTTTTGAAGCTCCAGGGGATAATCTTTTCCTGTCTTTCCAGCTTCTAGAAGTGCCTGCATCCTTTGGCTCATGGCCCATCCCCACTTCAAAGCCAGTCAAATTACTTTTCAGAAACCAGGTGTATTAGCCTGTTTTCACACTGCTATAAATAACTACCGGAGACTGGGCAACTTAAAAAGAAAAGGGTTTTAGTTGACTCATAGTTCCACATGACTGGGGAGGCCTGAGGAAACTTATAATCATGGCAGAAGGTGAAGGAGAAGCAAGGTACATCTTACATAGTGGCAAGAGAGAGAGAGCATGAGTAGGAAACTGCCACACACTTTTAAACTATCAGATCTTGTGAGAATTCACTCTTATCATCACAACAGCATGGGGAAAACTGCCTCCATGATCCAATCACCTCTCACCACGTCCTCCCCTCAACATGCCAGGACACCCACCAGATAGAAAATGATAAGCTGGGCACAGTGGCATGTGCCTGTAGTCCTAGCTACTCAGGAGGTTGAGGCAGGAGGATTGCTTGAGGCCAGAAGTTTGAGATTGCAGTGAGCTATGAATGTACCACTGCACTCCAGCCTGGGCAACAGAATGAGACACTTCTTTTAAACAAATACATTACAAAAAAAAAAAAAGAAAGAAAATGTCAACTGCTGTCACATAGACCTTTGATAAGGGGAAACTGAAGACCGAACTCTGACTGCTGCTCTTTGTTCTAAATTGCTTCCTGAGGGGCCTCGAGAGAGTCACACCTGTGGACTATCAATTTCCTAAACTGGTCACTCTGACCCAGTGCATCATGGCTTGCTCTAATACCTTGACCCTGACATAGCACCCCATAATGATTAGCAGGTTTCCTTATCCTAACTAACTTATGTTAAGGCCAAACTTTAACACTCCTTTCTGCTGACCCCAAGTTTTTAGACAAAGCCTTTCTTCCTTAACCAACTGCAAATCAAAGAATCTCCTAATCCATCGATGACCTGTAAGCCCCCACTTCAAGATTTTCCTCCTTTTTGAGCCAACCCATGTATAACCTCCATGTATTGACTAATAATTTTGCCTGTAACTTCTACTTTCCTGAAATGTACTCCTGCCTTTAAAAACCCATGCTTGTAAGCCAGCGGGGAGGCTGGGTCTTAAGCATCAGCTGCCCATCCTCCTTGCTTGGTGCCTTACAATAAATGCCCTTCTCTCTGTTGCTACAATAAAATAAAGTGAGTATTTTAAATACTGTTTACAATAAAATATGTCTAGAAGGACATATTTTAAAACTAATAACAAAGATTGAGATGTGGTGGAATTATGAAAGAATTTTCTTTCTGCATTATCTATTTCTATAATGTCCAGATTTTAAATAATGACCAAGAAAAAAGGAATAACATTCAAGCATAAGAGTACAATAACATTTCTGGCCATTTAATCTACTTTGTTGCAAATTATATAGAGATAGAAGTATCCAATATTACCTAGTTTATGTCGTATATAAATGGTTTTTAAATTATAACTGAGATGAAAGGGTAGATAAAAATATTACACAATCAACGTATTGCCCCCATCAGTAGTTAAATATATATGACTTTTTAGTTTCCTAAATTTACTAATTTGTGTTTGAAGACCTATGAATCACCTCTTACAAGTTTCAGTCAAGAATATACAGCAATAAGAGAATAAAGCGCTGGTTTCCTCTACTATATGTAAAACAGTTGTTCCTAGTAGTTTCAAGAAAGAATATTTAAAATTTTGAATTTGTAGTGCCACTTGACAATAGGTGTAGTATAGCCAAAAGCTCAAATTGAAATTTATTTTGCTTATTAATGGTTAGAAAGGGTTACATAGTAGCACCACTCCCTAATATGCCATAGTGCTTAGAATGTTTCAAATAAATATCAGGTAAGAGTCACAGTAAGAGGGGTATGTTGCTACTTTATTTCTGGAGGTCTGACAGCCTACAACATACTGTAAATGTGACAGTAAGGCATAAATAGGGCCTGATATCACCAGGCACAGAAATCTGAAGTCCTTTTCTACAGATAAACTGCTATATAACCCATGCATTTTAAAATCTTACATAACAATAATGGACCTAAAAGGAACTAATAGCATGCCTCCAGTTGTTCCTGGCATCTTCCTTTCCTCAAATTCTAAAACAGACTCCTATATTTTTAAAAACTTGAAACATTAAGGGAGACAGTAGGAGAAAAGCTAAGATTGGTTAAGAATTGCTCAATAAGACTTACAAAATGTGTCCATGAATGCTATATATGCCTCTCCCACCAATTGTCTAAGTGGCACTGCTATTCCATAGACGATCTATGGCTAAATATACAACAGCAGAGTCCCTGCTGGTCAAAGCTAGTGAAACTGTTCTTTTAGCTCAGTGGCAAAGAACAGTACGAGAGAAGCTAGAGACCTGAAATATACTACTGCCTATTGCTTTTTACTTTGAAAGCTTTCTAAATCAATGATAAGCTATCTGCATTGAGAAGGTTATGGAATAGCCTCAAGTTGTATATGCAGTCTTCACGTAGAAAATAAGCAGAGCTCATATGGCATATTGCTGTTCTCTGTTTTAGAACTAGCACAGGAACCATGTGATGTGTTCATTGCTATGGTAACTACATTTCAATAGTGAACAGGAGAGCAAATGGGCATGTAAAACATTTATAAGTTGTCAATATATAAGTAATTGCTGTCCCAGAGCTGCAATAACAAATTTCATTGATGTATCACTTATTAGAATAAAAATCTACTATTTATATCTTTAAAAGTGGCATTAATAAACCTTCACTCCCTTTAATGCCTTCCCCATTTAAGAAAATAAGTGAATAGCGTCTTTCATCCCAGTTTGCTTCTTAGAGAACTGCTATTATTAGAGACCTAAAAAGTATATGCTATGTCTTATGTGACACAAGAATGAATGGAGTCTCAGATGTAGTCAATAGGAAAATTGCTCTGCTCTGCCTAGTCTTTTCTAAGGGATTGAGTCTACTGTTAGGACCAACTCAAGTTTTGAGGTTGTTTACATGGGGGGAAATCTCTGATTTTGCATCAAATTATCTCAACCTTCTAGGTGCCTTCTGCCCAAAGCAACTGAGAAACAGGATACTCTCAAGACATGATCATCCCTGATTACTTTTAGATCAGTCTCTGATTATCCTGCATTTTAATAAGATATTTATAACAGTATACATTTAATTTTAAACTTTCTGTATGATGCCACTTAGTTTTTTTTTTTTTTTTTTTTGGAGACAAGGTCTTGCTCTGTATCCCAGGCTGGAGTGCAATGGGATGATCATAGATCACTGCAGCCTCAAACTCCTGGGTTCCAGGGATCCTTCCACCTTGGCCTTCCAAAATGCTGGAATTACAGGTATAAGCCACCGCACCTTGCCAGGATAGAAATCTTAATAAGTTTTTCTGACAATTCTCTCTCTCCCCCACTTCCATCTATAATTCTGACTTATAGGACTGCTAGCTGGATCTGACACCTATGACATAAAAAACCAGCAAACAGTTAATCAGTTTAATCAGTTAAATATAGAAAAAGAAAGATCAGCCCTTAACATAAGTTATTATTATTATTGTTATTGAGACAAGGTCTTGCTCTGTTGCCCAGGCGGGAGGGAGCACAGTGGCATGATGATGGCTCACTGCAGCCTCAACCTCTGGAGAGCTGAGACTACAGGCATGGCCCATGCAGGGCTAATTTTCTTTTTTTGTAAAGATGGGGTCTCCTTATGTTGCCCAGGCTGGTCTTGAACTCCTGGGCTCAAGTGATCCTCCTGCCTTGGACTCCCAAAGTGATGGGATTACAGGCATGAGTCACCGTGCCTAGCCTAACATAAACTATTTTTTAAAAGTTAAAATCTACTCCAAATTTCACATTATTATATCTGAAACCTGTAGTCACATTAACTAAATTGCTTATCACAAAGACTTATTACAGTATGGTTATATGTAAAATAAGCTACATTTGCATGTATACCAAATTGTATTTTTATAAATAAATACTTTGGGGTTCTTTTATGAAGAACCATATTCTGTGGGAAATAAAACACTGCTGCACTAAAACGATTTTTTTTTTTTTAAATAGAGACAAGGTCTTGCCATGTTGCCCAGGCTGGTCTTGAATTCCTGAGCTCAAGCGATCCATCTGTCTTGGCTTCCCAAAGTGCTAGGATTTCTGGCCACAACAAGAAATATTAATATCAAAATGGACTAGTGAAAAAAGAAACCAACAATAGAATTGCAGCTATTATTTATAGTGAATGACAATGTTCTAAGCGTTACCATTCTTGTAATTTGGTATTCATTTTGTCCTGGAACATTTTTAAAAATTGTAATAACTTTCTAATTTAGAAAATATTTTATTGGAACTTAAAGAAATATAACCCATTAAATAAACAGGATATATTTGCAATTATTATATATACAACTATTCATGATATACATATGCATACACCTACTAGGGCTACATATATAAGGGATATGAAAGGAAATGAAAACCCAAAGTCAGAATAAGCATTAGCTCTGCAGAGGATTGGCAGGATCTTCAAATGAGGAGGGAGGTAGAGGATATACTTTGTAATATACATATGTTAGACATTCTTTGATATATGAAATATTTCATAATAAAAAAAGGACAGGAGAGAAAAAGAGTACATTAATATATAATTACCCTTTCATGGGAAGAGCATCAGTTTCCATTTTACCACAAGAAAGAATAAGAGAATAGAGTGTAAGAAGCTACCACGGGAATTCACTTTGGTTTTACTCAATATAAAAGCATATGCAATAAGGCAAAAGATTCACCTTCTTCATGAAGTTTCTTTAGCCAATTTGTTTAAAAGATCTTTTCACAATTTATATGTCATATATAAGCATATGTTAAATAGCATTAAATAAAATTATTTTATTTTTTCTCAAAATAGAGATGTAGGATTTACTATTCTTTTAAAAATGGTAAGATTTATTAGTAGAGATGTTGAGTTGACTTGCAATTGGCTTTTGTAGCATTTTTCATTCTTATTACTGGGGTATGATCACATAAAATATGATGCACAGATCTTAAATGGTTATCCAAAACAAAACATAGAACATTTCTATTATCCCAGAAAGTTTTCTACTTCTCTTACAGGTAAATCCCTACATCCCCAACAAAAAGGAAACTATTTTCTGATTTCTATTATAGATTGTTTTTGTTTGTTTGAATGGTATAATGCAGAACACAAATACTGTTTTGCATCTGACTCTTCTTGTTCAACATAATGTTCCTCAGATTTATCCATGTAGTTGGGGGTAGTAGCAGTTCATTTATTTTTATTGCCTAGTAGCATACTATTAAATGAATACACAGGCCAGGCGTGGTGGCTCATGCCTGTAATCCCAGCACTTTGGGAGGCTGAGGCGGGCAGATCATGAGGTCAAGAGATCAAGACCATCCTGGCCAACATGGTGAAACCCCATCTCTATTACAAATACAAAAATTAGCCGGGCATGGTGGCACGTGCCTGTAGTCCTAGCTACTTGGGAGGCTGAGGCAGGAGAATTGCTTGAACCTGGGAGGTGGAGGTTGCAGTGAGCAGAGATCGTGCCACTACACTCCAGTCTGGTGACAGAGTGAGACTCTGTCTCAAAAAAAAAAAAAAAAAAAGAAAAAGAAAAAAAGAATACACAATGTGCTGAAAACCTGTCTTTTTAATGAACATCTCTGTTTGTTGCTATGAATCTTCTCATACAGCTCTTTCTGTGGATATTATGCTTTTGTTCTTCTTAGGTAAATGACTTGCTGGATCATAGGGTAGATGTACAGTTAATTTTTATTGGGAAAAAAATAAAAAACTACCATACAGTTTTTCAAACGTGTGGTCCCACTGCATGGTCTCACCAGTAAAGAATGAGAGTTCCAGTTGTTCTGCATCCCTGTCAACAATTAGTAGTCCTTTTGATTTTAACTATTCAAGTGGATGAGTGATGGGTCAGTATCTCACTGTGATGTTAATTTGTGTTTCCTAATGATTACTAATGTTCAGCCTCTTTTAGTGCGCTTATTTGGCCATTAGATTATTTCCCTCTATGAAGTGTCCAAGTCTTTTGCCCAATTTTTAAAAATTATGCTATTTGTCTCACTATTGATTTGTCTCATTATTGATTTCTGGATACAATCCTTTGTCAGATACAAGAATTGTAAATGTTTTCTCCTAATCTATGGCTGGACGATTCATTATCTTAATGGTATCCTTAAAAAAAAACTTTATTAAGGCATTCATTTACATACTACAAAATTGATATGCTTTCAGTGTATAGTTCAATGCTTTTGTGCAAAGTTTGTGCAAACATCACCACAATCAAGTTTTAGAACATTTACATCACCCCCAAAATATACCTTTAGGCCTATTTACAGTCAATCCCTCTTCTACCCTCAGTCTACTATTTGAACTGCCCTTAACCGTAGGAGACCTTTTGAATTAACAAACCCTTTTAAATGTAAGGTCGTTTAAAAATAAAGAACTACAAAATGTTTTAAAATCTCAAATAAGTGCTGACAACAGTGGCTTATGAAAACTTTTTTTTTTTTTGTTAGGTTTATCCACCACTTTTTAATCTTTTCTATCAGTATAATCAGTGGGAAGGACTAAGACATTTCACTATCTAATCAGGACAAATGTGGCATATTTCATAGTTGGCTGTGAATTAACAGAAACAGTTGGGGAAAACCAAGTTTTACTACCTACTAAAAAGATCCCCAAATATGTATACAGTTGGCCCACTGTATCTGCGTCCACATGCAACCAACTGTGAACTGAAAATATGAAAAAAAATCCAACAATAAAAAATAACAGTAATACAAAATAATACAAAAAACTATGGTATAACAACTATTTACATAGCATTTACATTGTATCAGGTATTATAAAGAATCTAGAGATTATTTAGAGTACATGTGAGTATATGCATAGGTTATATGCAAATACTTTGCCATTTTATGCAAGGGACTTGAGTACTGGTATCCTGTGTATGTGTGAGAGGGGTCCTAAAACCAATCCCCTGAAGATACCAAGGGAGGACTATATATTATATGCATGAATCTATAAGTCTAAGGTATGTACATTTACTAAGTAAATGGCATAAAATGAGAACAAATATGGCCTCAAAATATTTTCTGCCTTTAGTTAAATACAGGGTTCTCTATTCTTAGTACTGGTTATAGGCAAAAAATTTTGAACAAACATATTTCCTTCCACTAGTCCCCCGTGCTGAACTTCTCATAATTCTCAAGCTCACTTTATATTTTGCCTTTTCACTTTCACAATGTCTTCTGGTGAAAGGTTCTCAATTTTGACATGTCCAATTTATTTTTCCTTAAAAATTGTTTTTTCCTAAGGCTAGTCAAGTAAAGCAGTGGAAGTGGAGAAGGAACAAAGAAATCTGTAACTGGTTGTGATCAATTAGTTGTAAATACCACTGCATTTGGACCAGACTATATTTTCTTTATTGTTAGCATTTTTAAATTCTTTGTAAGAAAAGTTTTGCCTACCCAAGACCATGATATTTTCCTACGATTTCTTTGAGAGGTGTTATTGTTCTATTTTATATTTATGTACAATCACATAGAATTAATTTTGGTGTGTGGTATAAGGTAGTAGTAAATTTTTTCCATATGAATATCCCTGACCCCAATACTATCCTTTCTCCTCTATATCACAGTGGCATCTTTGCTGTAACTGTATGACTGTATGTGTGTGGGTCTGTTTTCTATCCTTTGTCTATTAGTACATCCTTGAGTCAGTACCACACTGTCTTAACTACTCTTGTGTACAAACTTGTCTTCATCTAAAAAAAATTTTACTTAAAAAATAGTTCGGAACTGGGTATGATGGTGCATGCCATGCCTGTAGATCCAACTGCTTGGGAGGCTGAAACAGGAGGATTGCTTGAGCCCAGGAGTTCAAGATCACCCTGGACAACATGGCGAAACCTGCAACATAGCGAGACCTTGTCTCTAAAAATTAACTCAATTATATTTGAGTATAGCATATGATTATAGCATATTATAAACTAAGATTCAAATTAATAAGTAAATTGATATAAATCAAATAAAATTAAAATTACAAGTAGTGGTAGGCCTATATTCTTTAACTACCAACAAAATGAAATGTCTTTAAGTATTGATTGTTGGACTGTCTTGACTACCTACTATATCATGTAAACCCACATTTACTATGCCTCTATTCCAATCTACCAAACACTACATAGCTAGATGTGTCAAAGAATAGATCCAACGAGACTATCATGCTTACTTAAAAACTTCCAATATTTCCTATTACTGTTGTGGGGAATGGTCAAAACCAGAGGCAGGGAGAGCAATTATGAGATTACTGTAATAATCTGGGCAAGTGATAATGGCATCATGAACTAGAAGGGAAGAAGTAGAGGAAGTAGAAGAAGGGAACAAGTAGTTAGATTTTCAATATATACAGAAGGCAGAGTCAAAAGTGATTGGGTTCTTGGCTAGACGCGGTGGCTCACACCTGCAATCCCAGCACTTTGGGAGGCTGAGGCGGGAGGATTGCCTGAGGTCAGAAGTTCAAGACCAGCCTGGCCAACATAGTGAAACCCTGTCTCTACTAAAAATACAAACATTAGCTGGGCTTGGTAGTGGGTGCCTGTGATCCCAGCTACTTGGGAGGCTTAGGCAGGAGAATCTCTTGAACCTGGGAGGTGGAGGTGGCAGTGAGCCAAGATCACGCCACTGCACTCCAGCCTGGGTGACAGAACGAGACTCCATCTCCAAAAAAAAAGTGATTGAGTTCTGATTTATGCTAATACGTGACAGCAGTTATCAAAGCTCCCTGACTGCAAATCATTAGACATCTATCCCCGACCTAATATTGCCACACAAGGTCTAAGGACCCAAGAATAACAACATATAGGCATCATAAACTTCTTTATGAGGGTCAAAGAATCCAGAAATCGTCTTTTATGTGCTCATGGCATATATATAGCTATTAAAAGCCTCATTATAATTTCAATGAATCAACATGCAAATAATTAACACCTGTGCATATTTTACATACATGAAACAATAGAGGCCAAAAGTAAACTGAAATACCCCCTGGATCACTAAAGAACTTACAATCTAGGCTAGGTGCAGGACTCAGGCCTGTAATCCCAGGATCTTGGGAGGCCGAGGCAGGTGAATCACTTGAGCCCAGGAGCTCGAAACCAGCCTGGGCAACATGGCGAAACCCCATCGCTACAAAAGATACGAAAAATAAGACAGGAGTGGTGATGTGCACCTGAAGTCCAAGCTACTCAGGAGGTTAAGGTGGGAGGATCACCTGAGCCTGGGAAGTTGAGACTGCCACTGAGTGGTGATTGTGCCATTGTACTCCAGCCTGGGTGATGTGAGTGAGACTCTGTTTCTAAATAAATAAATAAATAAACAATCTAGTAAGTAAACTAAATTGCCCATATAAAAAGATTTTTTTAAATGTATAAGAATAAGTGTCATAGTCCAAAGAGTGTTCTATAAATTCAGAGGAAAAATTAGTGAAAGAATGAAGATTTCAAAGGAAAGATTGGATCTATCCCCAAGACACAAAACCATTCACATTTAGCTTGATCAGGTTCTTTCAAGAATACTCCCTCACTGTGTGTGATTTTAAAACATAAGTATTATATACTTTTCCCTCACAGTATTCATATTTCTAATTATAAATTGAATGATTAAAAATTCAATTTTATAAGTTGCTAAGTTATAATTGAATTGAAATTTACTGAATATTAAATGAATAATTGAATTATAAATTGAATGTCTGCCTCTAATACAGACTATAAAATCCATGAGGGTAGAAGCCATGTCTGTTCTTGTTCTCCAAAATATCCTGTGCATGTGACATATAACAGTCACTTAATGAATCATTATAAAATAAATAAGGGAAGGCAGGAAGTCCAAATTCTTCTGCCAAGTTTTCCAAGTTCATGGAAATTTTATCATTATCTACTTAGTTACAACAGGTAATCTTTGTCCCAAGTTGCCTGGTTTTATTTATAGTGCAAATTCATTTACTTGTTCAACAAATATTTATTGAGTGACTACAGTGTACAGATTGTTTAAGGGACTGGGGATACAGCAGTGAATGAGACACAAAGTCTTTATCTTTATGGAGACTATTTCACATAAGCTATGTTCACTCTTGTTTTGGAGATAATCTCAACCATTCCTTTTGTGTAAAACATCTTCTTTACTCCCTTCTCTACCATGAAGTCTTCCTGAATGCTCAAACAACTGGTAGGTAGAGCTGCCAGATAAAATACATGATGCTCAGTCATATTTAAGTTTCAGATATGCAATGAATAATTTTTTAGTATAAGTATGTCCCAGATATCATGTGTCCCAACTGAAATTCAAATTTAAATGGACATCTTGTATTTTTATTTGCTAAACCTGGCAAACTCTTTATCTGGCAATTTTCCCCTTTTCCAAATTTCCATTCTAATTGTATTCAAAATCAAAAAGATTAACATTTGATTATTCTCTTCTGTAGGATTTTTGTTTTGTTGCTCTATGTTTTAACAAATACTTGATAGATTCAGAAATTAAAATTACAACAAAGATTTACAAAGTTTTTTTCCCAATTGTACTTGCAATACTGAAAAACAAAAACCAAATGGTAAAAATTTCCAACACTAGAAGACTAATGAAAATAAATTATATTATACAGCACTCCAAAATTATAACTAACATAATTAAAGACATTGGAAAATGTTGAAAATATATTAAGTGGCTGGGTGTGGTGACTCACGCCTGTAATCCCAGCACTTTGGGAGGCCAAAGGCAAGCAGATCACAAGGTCAGGAGATGGAGACCATCCTGGCCAACATGGTGAAACCCTGTCTCTGCTAAAAATACAAAAATTAGGTCAGGCGTGGTGGATCATGCCTGTAATCCCAGCACTTTGGGAGGCCAAGGTGGGGAGACCACCTGAGGTTGGGAGTTCGAGACCAGCCTGACCAACAGGGAGAAACCCTGTCTCTACTAAAAATACAAAATTAGCCAGATGTGGTGGCATGTACCTGTAATTCCAGCTACTCAGGAGGCTGAGGCAGGAGAATTGCTTGAACCCGGGAGGCGGAGGTTGTGGTGAGCCGGGATGGCACCATTGCACTCCAGCCTGGGAAACAAGAGCAAAACTCCATCTCTAAAAAGCAAAAAAAACCAAAATGAAACAAAACAAAACATTAGCTGGGCATGGTGGTGCGCATCTGTAGTCCTAGCTACTCGGGAGGCTGAGGCAGAAGAATCACTTGAATCCAGGAGGTGGGAGTTGCAGTGAGCCAAGATTGTGCCACTGCACTCCAGCCTGGTGACAGAGCAAGGCCTTGTCTAAAAAAAAAATATATATATATATATATTTTAAAAAATACATATATATATTAAAAAATATATAAATATATTTATATATATATAAAGTGGGAAAAATGATATAAAATCTATTTCAATTGGTTAAGAATTTACATACACAGAACGGTTGACTATACTCCTTATAAATGCAATGGCATGAAGGAGAAAGACCAAGGAACTCCAGATTAAGGAAACCAAAGAAACATGCCAAGTTAAGGCAATGCATGATCCATGATCCTGGAAAACAAAATCACTAGAAAGAATATTCTTGGGACAACTAGACAAATCTGCATATGTACTATGTTTAGGCACATATATTTAGAGAGACAGAGAGGGAGAAAAAGCAAGAATGCTCAAAAGTGTAGTAGCAGAGAACTCTGTACTCTTCTTACAGTTTTTTCCTAGATTGTCAATCATATCAAAATAAAAAGTGTGTGGAATAAAAATAAATACGATAAAAACAAATAAAAATTTGTGGGAAAAACCCTACAAGGAAACACAGGAAAAATTATAGAGTAGTTAATGCTGGGTGATATGATAAGTGTTAATTTTAATTTTTTCTTTTGCATGTTTTTGTATTTTTAATGCTTCACAATGAGCATGCATTGTTACGGTTGGAATTTAAAAAAAAAAAATCACTTAAAGGTACCTTGATGAAACATATAACCCATGAATCTTTGTCAATTTTGATGTCTACAGACCTCCAGAATAAGGAATTATTTTTAATGTTTTACTACATAATCATTATATAAAATATACTCTTCTCAATATTTTTTCCAACTGAATACATTCCCAATTATTTTCCTGAGAGGTACCAAAAATGAATATCAAAGAAGTTTTTCCATCTGCCCTACTGTATAAGACACTCAATAGACTTATAAGTAATTTTTAAATGATCTAACTTAAAATTTAGATACAAACAACCTTTTCAGATATATTTCCTGTACTCACATTACCTATTATACACAGAAATAAAGCAAATCTGATAACTAAATCAGTGACATCATGAAGTATTTTTTTCGTTGTTTAAAATAAAAAGAAATGAAAATCTGGAGCTGAGTTAATATAAATCTACGTGAGAGCAACTAAAAAAACAGATGAGAATATTTCTAGAAAAGGCCTATCTCTTACCATGCCCATGCCACACAGTAATTACTGCATTGAAATCACATTAGGTCAGTCTGGTCTTACAAATCTTCCATTTGTTATTTGAAAAATACTAAGTCCCAGTGAGCTGTGACAACATTCTTTGGTAAGTTTATATTACTGTCACCCATTTTGCAGTCAACTAAAAATTCTTAGCATCAAGCAAAATTTCTGCTAGTTTATTTTTCAGTATTCCTGGTGGTATATTTCTAGGTTCCACATAACAAGAAAGATTAACTCTGACTTCAGCATAACAGATGTGAAGTTTGATTGTAGAGTAAATTGAATTTACCTCCTAACCAGCATTTCCCTTCTGGAAGGTGGCAGGAAATTAAGAGGTCATTTTTGCATTAATACCTTGCTAAGAGAAAGAAAACCTGTCTTTCCTCATGTAAGAAATTATCTTTCTATGAACAATCAATCCAATTGGACTGATGCTGTAATATAAGAATTCTATTTATCAAATTAAGAATTCTATCTTAACTTGAACAAATTAGTAATAATACCCACTGTATTAACTGAACAACTCCCATGTTTAACATTTACTTTTATTCAGGTCAATTACTGAAAACATATATTGCCTCTCAGAATGAATTATTCATTACAGCTCAAAAGGAATAATAGTTTAACAATAAAACAGAAATGGGAACATCATATCCAACTGGCCCTGAAAATATCTAACACAAACCCTATGAGAAGTCATATTTCCAAATGAAAACTAGAATGCCCTTCGAGGACAAGAAGTTAAAGATAGGAGAAACCAATCAACTCTGGAATAAAAGACAAAATGATAGATTTAAATCTTCTGTTTCTTAAGTAGCAAAATTTGACAATTTGGGGCTGAAGTTCCTTAGTTTTCTTTCTGTACACTATGGACTGAAACCAGAGAGGATGAGAACAAAATATTTTTGGTGGAAACTGGAATCCATGGCTTGTTAAATTTGTAAAAGGGTACCACAAATTGAGGCCCTTAAAACTATTCACATTGTCAGGGACCCCTAGCCTGACCTGAACTCCATATGTGAAAACATACTACAGATTCCTATTTTGAAAACAGTTGAGAGGAAAAGAATGTGATAAGTAACTGACTATGTAACAGCAATGTTAACATTCTTCTTAGAAATCCCTGAATATCTAGGGCAGAGTGCAGTGTCTGACACAGAATATGCTCTCAATAAATTGTGGTCAAATTTAAGTACATAAATCTCCAAGAGAATACCTTAAACAAAAAGGAAAAAGTAGAATCTGTATGACCCTGAACACAGACATAAGTATGGAAGAATAAATATCCTTCACAATTTTGGTGAAACCCCAATTGTTCGCTTTAGCAAAGTGATCAATATGAAAAAAGCATTGTTGGGTGATAGATATTCAAGAGAAGAGAATTGAAAGTTTATTTTAACCTGGCAACAGAGCAAGACTCTGTCGCAAAAAAAAGAAAAAAAAATTCCTCAGTTTTCATTCTTTTTTGAGACAGAGTCTCGCTCTGTCCCCAGGCTGGAGTGCGGTGGCACAATCTCAGCTCACTGCAACCTCCACCTCCTGGGTTCAAGTGATTCTCCTGCCTCAGCCTCCCGAGTAGCATTCACCACCATGCCCAGCTAATTTTTGTATTTTTAGTGGAGAAGGGGTTTCACCATGTTGGCCAGGATGGTCTCGATCTCTTGACCTTGTGATCTGCCCGCTTCAGCCTCCCAAAATGCTGGGATTACAAGCGTGAGCCACCGTGGCCGGCCGTCATTCTTATTGCTCCCTTATGATTTCAAATTTTGTTTATCTGTGCTTTCTTTCATTTTTAATAGATTATATCACATGATTCTGTACCACCTCCCACCACATTTATCAAGTTTCTATAAATAGTAATCTACTAATAAAGTTGTTACACGGTATCATTACACCCTTAAAGTGGTATAGTAAAAAATATGTTGAGTCCTTGTCTGGATTCCTAGCACAGAGCTTCAAAAACCCTCGGAATTTCCTGATTGTTAAAAGTGTCTTTGTTATGCTGATGGAGCGACTCACTGTCAGCCCCAGGATGGGAAGTGGTCACCAGAAAGTCTAACCTTGTGATTACATAATTGGAACTTCCAGTCAGAAAATGACCACCTATCAAGTGGGCAGAATATAGTGAAGAATGAAAGTCACTGCTGTGAAGGAACACGTTCTAGTGTAAGAGAAACCATGTCAGCATTATAATTATATACACAAGATCACAGAATCACATTTATAAAATAACCAAATGAATGGGAGTGGAGAAGGGAGGGAAAGGAGGGGAGAATGTGAGGTAGGAATATATGAAATGAGTATTGATGATAAGAAAACATGAATACTTAGGCAGTACAGGAGAAAGGAAGAGATGCTTGTAGGAGAGAAGTATAAGATGAAAATACAGGGCCAGAAAATGAAACTAAAGAGTGTATAATGGGGATTAATTCATATTCCTCTAATGTGTCTGATAAAATTAAAAAAAAAAAAGATAAAAGAAACTTTAAAGTCTGTACCTTAAAGAATGATCACTTTTTAGTTCTTGGATTACTTTTACTGTGCTAAAATGAGTTGGCTGGTGCAACTAAGTATTTGAAATAAAGCTAGAATTTTACACTCTTAGAATTCCATTTGATAGCAATGCTTCATAAATAATTGATAACCAAATATTAAAATAACCCCATTAAAAACAGGCATTTACCTACACTGCTGCTGAGAATGAAAACATTTCTAATTATTTTGGAGAGGAATTTAGCAACATCTAACAAAATGCTATATGCACTTATCCTTTGACCCAACAATTCCATTTCTAGGAATTTACTCTGAAGAAATACCTCTAGCAACACAAGAAATATGTATGAACAAGATTATTCATTGAAAGATTGTTTTTAAGTGTGAGACTCAAAACAGTCTTAATGTCCATACATAAGAGAGTGATTGGATAAAATATGGTACATTCACACAATGGGGAAAATCCAACTATAAAAAATGAGGATGATTGTGGCTGGATGTCTGTAATCCCAGCACTTCGGGAGGCCAAGGCAGAAGGATTGCAGGAGGATTGCTTGAGCCCAGGAGTTTAAGACCAGCCTGGGCAACACAGTGAGACCCTGTCTCAGTTTTTTTAAAAAATGAAATAGGCCAGGTGCGGTGGCTCACGCCTGTAATCCCAGAACTTTGGGAGACCAAGGCAGGCAGATCATGAGGTCAGGAGATCAAGACCAGCTTGGTTAACACAGTGAAACCCCGACTTTACTAAAAATACAAAAACTTAGCTGGGTGTGGCGGCGGGCACCCGTAGTCCCAGCTACTGAGGAGGCTGAGGCAGGAGAATCCCTTGAACCTGGGAGGTGGAAGTTGCAGTGAGCCAAGATCGCACCACTGCACTCCAGCCTGGGTGACACAGCAAGACTCCGTCTCATTAAAAGAAAGAAAGAAAGAAAATTAAAAATGAGGAAGATCTCTGTGAGCTTTTATGGAACAATTTATAAGATATACTTGATTGAAAAAAAGCTAAGTTCAAAGAGGATCTATCTATAGTGTGCTACCTTTCATGTAACAAAGAAGATACAATAAAATATGCATTTAGCTGCTAATTTGTGCTAAAAGAAATTTAGAAATGTGAGCCAGAAACTAAAGAGATTATTTATAAAGGGTAGGTAGGAAGAAACAGGGTAGGAATAGAGAGAGAATGGGGAATGAAGAAGATGAGGGATAAAGGAGGAGCGACACTTCTGAGTAAACCTTTTCATATAGTTCTGATGTTAAGAACCGCAAAAATGTTTCACATACTTAAAAAAAATTAAAATACTTGGAGGGGAAAGGAACTAACTTTAACTAAAAATTCGTGTTTTGACAACATACACAAAGGCTAAAGACAAAAAGAATTGTACACAGATATTAAGCTCTACTTAGTAAATTTGTTTTTCACAGCATATTAGTTATTACTGCATAACAAGTTGCTCCAAAACTTCGTGACTTAAAATGAGAAACACTTATTATCTCCATAGTTTCTGTGGATAAGGAATCCAGGCATGGCTTAGCTGAGTGCCTCTGACTCAGTATCTCACAAGACTGCAATTGAGATGTAGACCAGGGCTGCAGTCATCTCGTGTTTGAGGGAGTATTTGCTTCCAAGGTCACTCATGTGACCTTCTGGGCTCAAGTGATCCTCTTACCTAACCTCCCAAGTAGCTGGGACTACAGGTGCATGCCACTATACCAAGCTAATTTTTATATGTTTAGTAGAGATAGGGTTACACCAAGTTGCCCAGGCTGGTCTTGAATTCCTAAGCCCAAGGGATCTGTCCTCCTTGGCTCCCCAGAGTGCTGGGATTATAGGCGTAAGCTACTATGCCTGACCAGAAATAGTAACTTTGAAGTGAATAAACTGGGCCAACATTTTCTTAACCATGTGATCAAAGTCAGTATTACCAGTAATGAAACGTACTAAAATCTTAATATAATGCATGAAAAAAGACACAATAGCATTTCTGTGTTGTGTGTGGTTCTTTTTTGGGGGGGGGGGTGGAGGGGGTCTTGCTCTGTAACCCAGGCTGGAGTCCAGGGTTGCAATTATGGCTCACTGCAGCCTCAAACTCCTGGGTTCAAGCGATCCTCCTGCCTCAGCCTCCCAAGTAGTTGGGACTACAGGAATGTGCCATCATGCCTGGTTAATTTTACTTTTTGTAGAGACAGCATCTTGCTCTGCTGCCCAGGCTGTTTCTATGGTATTCCTATCAAAAATGTATTGATAATGAGGAAACTCCACACCGAAGGGCATTCTACAAAAAAAAACCAGTCAGTACTCTTCAAAATTGTCATGGTCATAAAGACAAACAATGACTGAAGAACTGTTCTAGATTGAAGAGACTAAGGAAATGTGATAACTAAATGTGATGTGAGCATCCTGGACTGGATCTGGATTATTCAAAAAGGATATTAGGATTGAACCTTCTAACTAAATGTGAACTAAATGTGAACCTTCTATATAGTCATATTAAAATTACCAAAACTAAAAAATTAATGTTAAGCTGGGTGCAGTGACTCATGCCTGTAATCCCAGCACTTTGTAGGCCAACGCAGGTAAATCACCTGAGGCCAGGAGTTCAAGATCAGCCTGGCCAACATGGCGAAACCCCGTCTCTACTAGTAATACAAAAATTAGCCAGGCATGGTGGCAGGCGCTTGTAATCCCAGCTACTCAGGAGGCTGAGGCAGGAGAATCGCTTGAACCCGGGAGGTGGAGGCTTCAGTGAGCTGAGATAATGCCACTGCATTCCAGTCTGGGCGACAGAGTAACATTCCATATCAAAATAAATAAATAAATAAAATAAAAATTAATGTTGATAAAATACCATGGACTAATAGATGGCACCTATTTAAATTTTGCTAATTATTTCCCTCATGTCAGAATTTTGGCTTCTTGGCTTCTGTTTTCTCTGTGAAATACTCAAGAGCTAGGTCAAAAGACAGGTTTTCTAAATTTAGGTCTAGCACTTTTTCTACTGTGATATAAATTTACAGTTTTTATTTATAAGGATAAGTCAATGTAATTAAATGATTTTTAATAAACAATAATTTTTGGCTGGGTGAGGTGCTCATGCCTGTAACCCTAGCACTTGGGAGGCCAAGGTTGGCAGATCACTTGAGGCCTGGAGTTCAAGATCAGCCTGGCCAACATGGCAAAAACCCATCTCTACTAAAAATACAAACATTAGCCGAATGTGATGGCGCATTCCTGTAATCCCAGCTATGCGGAAAGCTGAGACTTGAGAATCGCTTGAACCTGGGGGAGGCGGAGTTTGCAGTGAGCCGAGATTGCATCACTGCACGCCAGCCTGGGTGACAGAGTGAGACCTTGTCTTGAGAAAAAAAAAAAAAAAAATTAAAGGCATTAAATAAGAACATTAAATATGTATTTAATATTTTTCATTTTTTTGTATTATGGCACACTATACAAATAATACCAAAATCATCACTTACAAATTTATAGTACAGTAACTGAAACAAATAAAGATTAATAGAAATAGTGAATAAAATAGAAAGGCATTACTGCATAAAATATGATTATCTTCACAGTAATTCAAACTATTTCAAATTACACAGTGTTTTTCTTGAGTGTATTTATTTTCTCCTTGCAATTAAAAACATTTAAATACTCTTCTTGATTTTCTTATAATTTTTTTTTAGTTTTTAAAAATCAACACACAATAATTAGACGGCTTTTTACCAGTGATGGATGTTAGGTTGGGGATGATTTAAAAGCATTTCATCTTCAGAGAGGCAATATAGTTGACATAAAGAGGGAGAATAAGGAGTAAGAAAGAAAGGAGAGAGCTATGTAGAAAGGCAGGGGGATGCAGAGCACATAGTTAAATAGCCTTTGCATTCTCTGAATCTTTCCCATAGCACATCTTTACAACATGCCACTGACATTAGAAGTCTCCCTTGTGCTACAGTCAATCTCACTTTTTTCAGATGAGTAAATATATCAGAAAAACCCTAGGGAGAAAGTTAAATCTAGGAGTGAGCAGCAATTTTACAAAGTTACAATCCTGTGTTAACTGAAATTTCATTATCCTCCTCAGAAAATACAACTATGTCAGAATTTCTTCCAAAAAGCACCATAAGTTTTTGTTTCTTTCTGAAGGGGTTATGTATATCCTCCGAAAAAGTTTCTTTCCCAATTCCTTGATGATTTTATAACCACTTTATATTTTGTCTATATAGCTCCTCTTACTGCTTATAGCAGAAAAAGGGGAATAAAGAGATCTATATGCAGTCTCAGAAAGGTGTTTTCCATCTCTCTTAGGAAGAAACAGGGCATTTCTGTATAGTTTAAAGGGCAGAATTACCAATTTAGATACAGACCCATTCCCTCCATTCATGGGGGAAATATTCTGATATGAAGAAAGGAAAGATCATCTCTTTTGTCAGAATACAGATCTAGGTAACAGTCTTGAATCCCTGGAAATACTTGGAAATCACATCCTTTAAAGAATTAGACTTGGCCAGGCTTGGTCGCTCATGCCTGTAATCCCAGAACCTTAGGGAGGCCAAGGCGGGAAGACTGCTTGAGCCCAGGAGTTTGAGAACAGCCTGGACAACACAGTGAGACCCTGTATCTAACTAATTGATAATAAATAAATTAAATAAAAATTAGACTTGACAAAAATTTTTTAAAAATTCCAACAAGAATTTTCTGTGTATATGGACTTGACAGAAAGTTTCTTTTTTTCCTCCCAAACATGTGCTCCAGTGCACAGAAAAATAGTTCTAAAAATTAAAATAATACCTTTACAAAGAAAAAGAAGTGTCTTAACCAAAAGGAGAATATCTGAAATAAGTTGTATGCATGCATAGCACTATTTGGTGTACATAATTACATATAGATTCACACAGATTTTTTATCTTAAAATAGCAAATGACTTCTATTTTACAGAAGTATGGAAACTGAAAAATTACTTAAGATACCTGTATCAAAGTTATTTACAGTTTAAAGAATTGATGGTTTCAAATTATTTATTCACTATTAGAAACATTAAAATGGATTTAACAGTGTAAACAAAGTATCAATAAAGTCTCCTCCTATCCACATGGCAGTAAAATATATAACAGAAGAAAAAGCCAATGTATCCCATCTGGTTTAGTAAAAAGATGATGATAGTTTACTTATAAAGAGATACAAGCATCACTCAGGCTTAGAAGACATGGACAACAAACCTAAAGACATTTTTATATTTTCTTTCAAAATGTCCTGATCTATCTAGTAGTATTTCTGTTTTTGGCACATCCTGTCCAAATATGAGTAAAGCTACTCAACAACAAAAACAACCACAACAAACTGCAGAATTTTGTTCACTGTTTTGTAATTCACTTGTTGATAAACTAGATTTTTAAGCTAAATCAACACTCTGTAAATAAAGTAATTTCAATTTTCTTGGTGTATATTAGAGATTTTTAATATATTGAATCCTCTGTGAGGTTAATAGACAAAATGGCTTTCCCTGTAAGAAAATTTGCAATGTGGGAACATTGCCAGCAAAAGGACTAATGAAGCAGAGCAATATATTCTCTCTCTCCTTTTTTTTTTTTTTTTTTGACAGAGTCTTGCTCTGTTGCGAGGCTGGAGTGCAGTGGCATGATTTTGGCTGATGGCAACCTCCACCTCCAGGGTTCTCAGGATTCTCCTGCCTCAGCCTCCCAAGTAGCTGGGACTACAGGCGCATGCCACCATGCCCAGCTAATTTTTATATTTTTACTAGAGACGGGGTTTCACCATGCTGGCGAGGCTGGTCTGGAACTCCTGACCTCAGGTGATCTGCCCACCTTGGCGTCCCAAAGTGCTGGGATTACAGGTGTGAGCCACTGCACCCGGCCTATATATCTTTATAAATTGAAATCATTTGTGAGATTCAAAATACTAGATATGAGGGGGAGCTTTGTCTAAAGCATATCATTCTCATCCCTATGAAAAAATTCAACTGAATTCTTCTACCCCACTTCAAACTGCTGTTTTATTATTGCAACTATCTTAAAGTGCATGGTATGGGTGATTTGACTTTTCACTGTGGAATTAAGCAGTAACTCTTGACAAAGCAGTTATTATCATGAGATAATTGACCATATTTGAGAGTTAACCATCCTGAGGCAAAGTTGAGTGTACTTAATCCTGGCAGGTTAATTATCTAGTGATTATGGAGCCTTGAAAGGTATTACTCCTATGAACCATCTGCAAAATGACATAATTTTAAAAAACTTTTTAATTTAATAAAAATGAAAAACAAGAATAATCAAGTTCTTTAGTCATCTACTGATAGATAATGACTACAAAGCAGCTTGCATTAAGGGGCATCAATGGATTATAATTACCTTTGTGTAGAATGTCCTTTATTAAGCTGATTTCGTGTGAGTGTAGCTAACAAATGGTTGTTGCTGAAGGGAAAATTTCAAACTTCGAAGATGTCAGAAACAAATTAAAACTACAACGTAATATTAAAGGGTTTTTATACTGCAGTAATTTTGGAACTACTTTAACAAGGATAACCAATCAATTCAGATGTGTAATCTAAAAGTACAAAATGCAATGTAACAGTTTACCCAAGATTTTAAATTAAAGAAATAGAAATTTGTCACTATGTATTTCTGAACCTTGGCTGAAAGTAAACCACACAAATCAAAACCAAAGTGAGATGCCACCTCATGCCCAGCAGGATGGCTATTACTTTTCAAATGCAAAATAAGCGTTGGTGAGGAGGTGGAGAAATTGGAACCCTTGTGTATTGATGGTAGGAATGTAAAATGGTGTACCTGTTGTGGATCCGACAGTTCCACATCTAGGTATATATCCAAAAGAGTTAAAAGCAGGAACTCAAACAGATACTTGTACATTAACATTCACAGTAGCATTGTTCATAATAATCAAAGATGGAAACAAATTAAATGTCTATCAACAGATGAAGCAATAAAACAAAATTTCACACATACAATGAAATATTATTCAGCCTTATACAAGACAAAATTCTGATAACACACTATAACATGAATGAAGTTTAAAAAGATTATGCTAAGTGAAATTAAGTCAGACAACTTTTGTATGATCCTATTTGTATGAGGTACCTAAAACAGGCACTTTCATAGACAGACAGTAAAACAGTTACGAAGGGTGAGGGGGGAGGAGGAAATAGGAAATAGCGAGTTATTATTTAATGGGTACAGAGCTTCTGCTTGGGTTGATTTAAAAAAAAAGTTCTGGAGAGGAATAGTGGCAATGGCTACACAACATTGCAAATGTACTTAATGCCACTGATTTGTACACTTAAAAATAGTTAAAATGGTATAAATTTTATATTGTGTATGTTTTTTATCAGAATTTTAAAAAAGTAAATTGTATCATTTAGTAATTATAATTTGGTTATGTCACAAGAATATAGCAATGGTATTACTGTGGATACTTCACTTTTTGTCCCAGCATGTGTCTAACCAAATATTTTCAGATATTTTTCAGAGAAAAATATCATTTCCCCTGGGTTCACTAACAAATAAGGCATACTGGGGTCACATATGGGGAGAATTCAGCTTAAAAGGCACTACAGTTAAGGGTACACTCAATAAAAAAGAAGAACTACCTAAAAGAAATGTCAGGCATTATTTTAGATTTCAAGAGGAACTTTACTAATTTATAATAAAATCTAACAGTATTAATCTTAGAATGTGGGAAAAAATGAATCAATTTCATAACACGTTTAAGCTACAAGAAAAAATTTAAAAGATTATCTAGTATTTCTATGCAAATCCCCTCAATTTACAGATGAGGAAACGGAAGAAAAAGTAGTTGATAAGTAAGTCAGAGAGATGATTTAAATTAAGGGAACAAAAAATAGCTTTAATAATCTAAACATTTTATTTTAATATATAAAGATACATCATTTGCTAATATTTAAAATAGGGTCAGCTGGGTGCAGTGGCTCACACCTGTAACCTCAGCACGTTGGGAGGCAGAGGCGGGCAGTTCAAAATCACTTGAGGCCAGGAGTTCAAAATCAGCCTGGTCAATATGGCAAAAACCCATCTCCTCTAAAAATACAAAAATTAGCCGGGCATGATTGTGCATGCCTGTAGTCTCAGCTACTCAGGAGGCTGAGGCACGAGAATTGCTTGAACCTGGGAAGTGGAGGCAGCAGTGAGCTGAGACTGCACCACTGCACTCCAGCCAAGGCAACAAGAGCACGACTCTGTCTCAAAAAAATAAATAAGTAAATAAATAAATAAATAAATAAATAAATAAATAAAAATAGGGTCAAAACCTTTGAACATGCCTACAGACTGACATTCTAGAGATTTTCTTGTGGAACCACATCTAGAATTCATAGTTCATGAATTTTCATTTTGCTTTCTTAAAAATTTTATTTTTAGACAGGGTCTTACTCTGTTACCCAGACCAGAGTGCAGTTGCATGACTGTGGCTCACTGCAGCCTCAACCTCCCAGGTGCAAATGATTCTCCCACCTCAGCTTTCTGATTAGCTGGGAATACAGGTGTGTGCCACCATGCCTGGTTAATTAAAAAAATATAGTTGTAGAGATGTGGTCCAACTATGCTGCCCAGGCTGGTTTCCAACACCTGTGCTCAAGCGATCCTCCCACTTCAACTTTCCAAAGTGCTAGGATTACAGGTATGAGCTATGGTGCCCGGCCTAGTTTCAACCTTTTTAAAGCATAGAGAAAACATAAAGACACCTATGAAGCACTCCTGAATACAGATGGCTACAGCTTTTTACTGTCTTTAATCTTTTACACTAAAAATAACTTATATGTATTTAGTTTTAGACCCAAATTTAACTAATTAAACTAATTCTCATTCTACTTGCATTCATATTTCATCAGAATATATAATGTTAAATAAATAATGAACTCAAATTTCACAAAGTTTAGGAAAAACAAAATTAACTTTTTGTAAGCAAATAACTTTGTTGGAACAGAAGTAAGGTGATATAGCAGAAAGCAGCCCAATAGCCATGAGTTTTCCCTCATGTACTTCGTACTATTCATTATGTTTTAACAGGGATGAACGGAGAGTGTGAGTTATCAAAAAGTTAAAGTGAAGTGAAACTCAATAGATAACATGATCAACACTCCTAACACTACTAACAACATTACCTAACAAAAATTGTGTATATATTCTATGAGCCAAGCTGAAACTTTACATGCATTAGAAAAACGACATGGAATTGCCTTGTAGATTACATGATGGTTTTAATGAACACCCTTTTTAACTTTAAAGCATTATTCAATAGTAGGGTATGATAATTTTTAGTTGTCTGTCATGATTAGAACCCAGGACTATCAAAACACTCTTCCTCTGGCTTGACATTGCTACTTAAACATAAGGGGATCTTCCATGGAAATAAAAGATGTTTAATATATGGTGATCAAAAAATAAGAAATTGGCCCTTCTTCATTTTAGCAATGTATTTTTGGAACTTAATGGCTCTAGAATAATGTTTCCTACTTTTAAGCATATAAATGGAATCATAAAGTTTATATTCATTTTAATAGCTTTACTGAGGTATAACTGACATACAATTATCTGCACAAATTAAAAGTGTATAATTAGATAAAACTTGACATATGTATAAAGTTCTGCAACCACAACCTCAATTGGAACACATCTATTGCTCCTAAAAGTTTCTTCGTGTCCGTTTGTGATCACTGCCTCATAGCATATCCCTGTCCCCAGACAACAATGGATCTGCCAACACTATAAATTTGTTCGCATTTTCTAGAATATAAATAGAATCATATAGAATGTACTTTATAGTATCTTTCACTCAGCATAGGTATTCTAAAATTCTTCTATGCTGTTGGTTCATTTCTTACCAATAGTACAATTCTTTTATAGGTGAGTAGTATTTTATTCTATGGAAATATCACAATTTGTTTATCTAGTTACTAGTTGGTGGATGTTTGGTTTATTTTCCAGACTTTGGCTATTACAAATAAAGCTGCTATAAACACCTGTGTATGTCTTTACATGGACAGATGCTTTCATCTGTCCTGGGTGAATATCTAAGAGTGGGATAGCCAGGTTAGGTCATTTGGAGGATGTATATTTAACTTTGTAAGAAACAAGAACACCATTCTCCAAAGTAGTTGTACCATTTTACATTCTAGCAGCTTCATATATCCTTACCAATATTTAGTATGGTCACACTTTTACACATTCTAATAGCTGTGCAGTTGTTTGTTATATGGGTTGAAGTTTGCGTTTTTGGATATGGATATTTAATTGCTCCAGAACGACTTGTCAAAAAGACTGCTTTTTTTCCTCCATAAAATAGTCTCTGAAACATTGTTGAAAAATCAATTTAGGTCTATTTCTGGACTTTCCCTTCTGTTCCATTGACTATTTGTCTATCATTACACCAATGCCACATTGTCTGGATTACCGTAGCTTTGTAATAAGTCTTCAAATCATGTAAAGGTCCTCTGATTTGGTTTTTAAAATCCACGTTGGTTTGGCTATTCTAGTTCAGTGCTTTTCCATATAAATATTAGAATCAACTTGTTGACTTTAAAAAAAAATTCTGAAATTCTGACTGAATTAAACTATAGATTATTTTGAGTAGAATTTACATTTAACAATACAGAATCTTCTAATCCATGAACATGATATATCTCCCATTTGGGTCCTCTTAAATTTTTTCAACAATGTTTTGTAGTGTTCAGTGTATACATCTTTGGTCTGGTTTATTCCAAAGTAAATACTTTGTCATAATTTTTGATGGTATTGGAAATCATATGTTTAATTTCTGGTTGTTTCTTGCTAATGTAGAAAAATACATTTCAGTTTAAAATTTTTATTCTGTATGCGACAGTCTTGCTATGTCACTTAGTTCTAATAGCTTTTTTTTTTTTTTTTTTTTGAGACAGAGTCTTGCTCTGTCACCCTGACTGGAGTGCAGGGGCATGATCTCGGCTCATTGCAACCTCTGCCTCCTGGGTTCTCCTGCCTCAGCCTCCCAGGTAGCTGGGATTACAGGCATGTGTCACAATGCCCAGCTAATTTTTGTATTTTTAGTAGAGACGAGGTTTTGCCATGTTGGCCAGACTGGTCTTGAACTCTTGACCTCAAATGATCCACCAGCCTTGGCCTCCCAAAGTGCTAGGATTACAGGCATGATCCACCGTGCCTAGCCAGTTCTAATAGCTTTTTGAAGATTACATCAGATTTTGCATGAAGATGATCATGGTTTTGATAATAGAGACATTTTTACTTCCTTCTTTCTAAATCTGGATGTTTTTCATGCTTTGTTAGCACTAGCTAGAACCCTCAAAACAATGTTGAATAGAAGTGGAAAGAGTGAATATCCTTGATTTTCTGTTTCTCATCTTAGGCAAAAGCATTCAATCTTTCACCATTAGGTATGATGTTAGCTGTATATTCCTAGTGGATGTTCTTTATTGACTCAAAGAAGTTCCATTCTACTCCTACTATTCTGAAGGCCTTTTTTTTTTTGACACAGTTTCACCATGTTGCCCAGGCTGGAGTGTGGTGGCATGATCTTGGCTCACTGCAACTTCTGCCTCCCTGGTTCAAGAGATTCTCCTGCCTCAGCCTCCGAAGTAGCTGGAATTACAGGTGCCCACCACCATGCCCTGCTATTTTGTGTATTATTAGTAGAGGTGAGGTTTTGCAATGTTGGCCAGGCTGGTCTCAAACTCCTGACCTCAAGTGATCTTCCCACCCCAGCCTCCGCAAAGTGGTGGGATTACAGGTGTGAGCCACTGCACCTGGCCTCCAAGGGCTTTTGTGTGTGTGTATGTGTGTGTGTGTGTGTGTGTGTGTGTGTGTTTGTGAGACGAAGTCTTGCTCTGTTGCACAGGCTGGAGTGCAGTGGCACATCTTGGCTCACTGCAACCTCTGTCTCCCTGGTTCAAGTGATTCTCCTGGCTCAGCCTTCCCCGTAGCTGGGATTATAGGTGTGTGCCATCATGCCCAGCTAATTTTTTTGTATTTTTAGTAGAGACAGGGTTGCCTCTGCCTTCCAATAATCCCTATTGGGACTGCACGCAGGAGCCACCATGCCCAGCCTCCGAGGGCTTTTAACAGAAGTAGATATCTGGTTTTTTCAAAAGCTTTTAGGATAATCATGTGATTTTCTTTTTAGTCTTAATACATTTAATTACATTGATGGATTTTAAAATGTTAAACCAATTCTACACTCCTACTCATGATGAATTATTCTTTTATTTTATTTTATTTTATTTATTTATTTATTTATTTTTTGAGACGGAGTCTCGCTCTGTCACCCAGGCTGGAGTGCAGTGGCTGGATCTCAGCTTACTGCAAGCTCCGCCTCCTGGGTTTACGCCATTCTCCTGCCTCAGCCTCCTGAGTAGCTGGGACTACAGGCACCCGCCACCTCGCCCGGCTAGTTTTTTGTATTTTTTAGTAGAGACGGGGTTTCACCACGTTCGCCAGGATGGTCTGGATCTGCTGACCTCGTTATCCGCCCATCTCAGCCTCTCAAAGTGCTGAGATTACAGGCTTGAGCCACCGCGCCTGGCCGAATTATTCTTTTAATATATTGTTCGGTTTGATTTGCTAAAATTATTTGAAGAATTTTTACATCTGTGTTTATGAGGGATATTGGTCTTTTCTTGCAATACTTTGTTTTGGTATGAAGGTAATACATACCTCATGAAATAAGATAGGTATATTTCTCCCTCTTCAATTTTTTGGGACAGTTTGTATACAATTCATATTACATCTTTCTGAAATCTGTGTTAAAATTCAACACTGCCAAGTGCAGTATCTAATCCCAGCACTTTGGGAGACTGAGGTGGGAGGACTTGCTTGAGCGCAGGAGGTTGAAACCAGTCTGGGCAACAAAATGAGACCTCCTCTCTATAAAAATTAAAAATTAGCTAGGCGTGGTGGTTTGCACCTGAGGACTTGCTTGAGCAAAGGAGGTTGAAACCAGCCTGGGCAACAAAATGAGACTTCCTCTCTACAAAAATTAAAAATTGGCCAGGCACGGTGGTTTGCACCTGTCACCCTAGCCGCTCGGGAGGCTGAGGTGAGAGGATCACTTGAACCCAGGAGTTTGAGCTTGCATTGAGACATGATTGTGCCATTGCACTATAGCCTGGGTGACAGAGTGAGACCTTGTCTCAAAACAAACAAACAAACAAACAGAATTAAACACTGAAGTAATTCAGCCTTTGAGGTTTCTTTGTAGCAAGGGTTTTAACTACAAATTCAATTTCTTTAATAATCTAAACAGACTTTTTCTATTTCTTCTTGAGTATGATTTAGTACTTTGTGTCTTTTAACAAATTTGTCCATTTCATAAACGTTGTCAAATATATTGTAATAATATTGACAGGAGGGACCAGAACATCTATTCTAGAGCTAATTTTACCCTACTAATAAGACAAAATTCCTTATAATACTCTTTTTGAAACCTCATGAATTACTAGTCAGGTTATCCACTCTGACTAGTAGGATAGGAATGGTTACAGGTCCTCATATGTGCACTGAGGACTGTCCTCTACAATCTTTTTGGTGCTGGTCTTCCTTAATTTCTTCACAAAAATCCACTGATTCATACTCAGCTGAAGACTTGGTGGGATTCTGCAAATGTCTTGTGTTCTCTCTCTATTCAGCTATTTCTTCTCTGGTACTTTTAACTTACAAACACTAGCTGTCTTAGACTCCTTGAACTTCCAGCTCCAACCCCTCATTAAAAGAGATTGTAAGGCTCTACTTGAGTTCCTTTTTTTTTCTTTTTGAGATAGAGTCTCACTTAGTCACCCTGGCTGGAGTGCAGTGGTACAATTTTGGCTCACTGCCACCTCTGCTTCCCGGGTTCAAGTAATTCTCATGCCTCAGTCACCCAAGTCCCAAGTAGCTGGGGTTACAGGCGCATAACCACCCTGCCAGGCTTTTTTTGTATTTTTAGTAGAGACAGGGTTTCACCATGTTGGCCAGGCTGGTCTTGAACTCCTGACCTCAAAGGATCCACCTGCCTCAGCCTCCCAAAGTGCTGGTATTACAGGCGTGACCCACTGTGCCCGGCCTTTGTTACCCTTCTTCTGTTGCCTGGAAATTATCTCCAAAGAGTTAGCTGGGGTAATCATTAGGTTTATCTTATTTATTTCCTGTCTCACAGGGATCACTGATCATTGCCTATGAAGAAATAATCTTTGTGGACAAGGTATTTTTTTTTAATACTGAGGCTATCAGAAGTTTTAAATCATCATTACTACTGTATAATCCTCTGACAAGAGGAAGGTGACATCACGTAGAAAATAAGAGCCAAGTGTGTTTGGTTTTAGCTGAGTTTTGACATTTTGAACATTTATACTAACCACAGTATATTTTATTTTTTTGAGGGGGGGGAAGATTAAAGAATCCTATGTATACTCTCTGAGAACTATATTTTATCCTTCATCACATTTTAGAAGTAAAATGTCCCTCTTTTCCTGGAGAACTGAAGATAACTTATTATTACTATAGTATTCAAAGAGAAAAACAATGGATGATGAGATTAAAGGGATAAAGCATTTTACTCTACTTGCTTTTTGTAATCAAATATGGTATAATTTTTATTATCCCTATTAAATTTCATCACTCAACTCATATTTAGAGTCTACTAACATTAAAAAAATTTTGATTTTGACCTTCAACTTACCTAGTATGTATTAAGGTGTTGTATTATTTGCATTTGAATTATATGCAAATATAGCTTTATCTAAATCACTGTTAGTTTACTTAAGCAAAGGTAGGGTAAACACTGAGGCGTGCCCCTAGAAATCGATTTATTTATCAACAGACCTTTTGAGACTGCTTCAATAACATACAAAATACCTCTAATTGACTTATAGCCAATCTTCATTATTCTATAATCCATGTAATGACAGATGTTCTCAAATATACTATGCATCCACAGCTCATTGGTCTGCCATAATAGGTACTTAGGTACTATATAAATACCTCTTGAAGTGAATTCAAATGAACAATAATCGTACCAAAAGAAAAAAGATTTTCTTGCCCCATGACTTACAGTCACGTAGCAGCTTACAGTTTTACCACTTCCTCTTCTAGGTGGGGAAAAATGATTCCTTTAATAATCTATACTAAGCTGTGATCCAACTTTTAAGTTTACTGATTTGTAGAATCAATCTTTTTTAAAAAATTGTGGTAAACTATACATAAGATAAAAATTTCCATTTTAAGTATGCAATTCATTGGCACTAAATACATTCACAGTGTGGCGCAACTGTCACCACTATCCATTTCCAGAACTTTTTCATCATTCCAAACAGAAGCTCTCTGTACTTATAACACAATAATGCCTCATTCCTCCCTACCCCACTCCCAGGTAACCACTATTCTACTGTGTGTCTCTATGAATTTGCCTATTCTAGGTACTTCTTGTAAGTGGAATTCTTCTAAGAAAATCTAATAATTGTCTGATGTGTCTGGCTTATTTTACTTAACACAGTATTTTCAAAATTCATTAATGCAGCATGTATCAAAATTTCATTTAAGGCTAAATAATACTCCATTGTATATATACGTGAAATTTTGTTTATCTGTTGATGAATATTTGATTTGCTTCTATCTCTATCTTAGCTATTGTGAATAATGCTGCTGTGGACATTGGTGTACAATGATCTGAGTCCCTGCTTTCAGTTATTTTGGGTAATATACCTAGAAGTAGAACTGCTAGATCATATGGTAATAATTCTATGTTTAACATCTTGAGGAACCACCAAATTGTCTTCTACGTTCCCATTTTACATTCCCACCAGCAATACACAAGTGTTTCCAATTTCTCCACATCTTCACCAATACTTGTTAGTTTCCATGTTTTAAAACAATTGTCATTCTGATGGGTGTGAAGTGGTATCTAATTTTGGTTTTGATTTGCACTTCTTGACTGGTTATGTTGAGCATCTTTTCACGTGTTTACTGGCCATCTGCATATCTTCTTCAAATAAATGTTTATTAAATTCCTTTGATCATTATTGAATTATGTTGTTAGTTTGCTTATTGTTGAGTTGTTACTGTGTTAAATATTCTGAATATGAATCCTTTATCAGATATATTATTTGCAAATATTAACTCCCATTCTACTAGTTGCTTTTTCACATTCTTGATAGTGTCCTTTGATGCACAAGAGTTGTTAATTTTGATGATGTTTAACTTATCTATTTTTTCCATTTGTTGCTTGTACTTTGGAGTCTTTTTTTTTTTTTTAAAGTGAAGATTGTTTTGATATCATCAGCATCTGCTGCAAACTTAAACCACTTTTAGGACTATTCTTTTCTCTTTTGTCTCTACCAAACTTTTAGCATCGTTCCCTGGTTCTAAATACATTTTCCACCTTCTTTTTACATGTCTTTTACAGATTTGAGCTTTTTAAGTTTTAAAACTTTTATAAGTTTAATGTTGTCACTGTATGTTTACATATTCATTGGTACAATTTACATCGAGTTTTTTACTTATCCATTTTTGCAAAGATATGTACACAAAGATACATATTCAATAACTGAGAAATAAGTGAAACTTCTGATCTATACTTTCAGGTTTGTTCGATCATGATACTTCTGATAAGGATCATGGGCATATCAGTTTCGCCTCTTCCAGAAGGACGTCGTCATTTTGTCTTAAGAGTTTACTCTGGGTTTTATTGCAGAATATAAATTCCCTCAATCGCTTTTTTCTTGCAGGTGCCTTTTTCCATAATTTTTTCTTATAACCAGCCCTTCTCTTCCAAAGGCCACAATGAAGTCTAAGAAACCTATAGATGACAGCTTTCACAATCTTTCTCTTGCCTTTTCGTATACTGAGGTATGTTAGAGATCTGACTGGCAGCTTCAAGATACTTGGAAGCAAGGGGACCACTCTATTAAGGATCACTGAAGTATGCTCACATGTCAGGTTTCTCTCAGATGTGGTAAGTCTGGGAGTGGAGGAAACAACTGGTGTCTGAATATGACTAAAACGTCCAGTGGACAATGCAGAAATAAGAGGCATTTTTGACACAGTTTCGGTAGGCTGAAGATGCCAAAATATTCAGAGGCCATAAGATTACTGAAGCTACTCTCACTGCACGGGCAAAGGTAGAGGCAGCCATCTTGTCATCCTCCAAATTTGAGCTCTTATTAAAGAGTTTTCTGTGTGCTCTGCAATGTTTTTAAAAAGATCCCTCCACATTCTCTCCTTAATTAAGATCATTTGTGACTATAAAATCCAAATAGCATTTTTTTATGGCATTCAATCTCCCTAAGCTTTCTTTACTTCCAAAGTCTCATTCTTTGGAATCATATTTATTTTATTTATTTATCTATTTATTTATTTATTTATTTATTTATTTATTTAAGAGGGAGTCTCGCTCTGTTGCCCAGGCTGGAGTGCAGTGGCGCAATCTTGGCTCACTGCAAGCTCCATCTCCCGGGTTCATGCCATTCTCCTGCCTCAGTCTCCCAAGTAACTGGGACTACAGGCACCTGCCACCGTGCCCGGCTAATTTTTTGTATTTTAAGTAGAGACAGGGTTTCACCGTGTTAGCTAGGATGGTCTCAATCTCCTGACTTTGTGATCCACCTGCCTCTGCCTCCCAAAGTGCTGGGATTACAGACGTGAACCACCGTGCCCGGCCCTTTGGAATCATATTTATCTTTTTAAAAAGTTTTAAGATTTGTCTCTTAAACTCTGGAGAACTTATTTAAGTGCTGCCAGTCTGATCTTTGATGACTAAGAACTCTAGACCAAGTGTTAACTTCTCCCAGTGATTCTCAAGACTACTGACACCAATGCTTTAATATTATTCAAAGGGCTTGAGTAGCACTTTTCCCAATTACTTATTTTACCCTTTGGAAAATAAAACTGTTAATAAGGAAAAAACTAAATGGTAGATTTAGACAAATTAGGCTTCTAGCAGCTATCTGGCACTTCATTATTACCGCTATTTCTTGCCGGTATTTCAATTTGTGAATTATCAAGAATATAGCATTTCCTTCCAATGTCACCATTTGTTACCAATGTAACCATTACCTTTGCAGATATATTATGATATTATTTCTATGGATCATCTTTTAATCTTTACCCAGGTGATCTCATAAATTTCCAGGTCAATTTTTATGTTATTCTAGGCAGACAGCAGTTATTAGATATAAAATTAATGAATATATTCAAACTATGTTAGAACTATGGAATTAGAATCAGAATGAACTTCTGGGATGATTAAGATAGTACCTTCATTGTATACATTAAACCATCAGGTGACATGGCCAAGGCACAGGAAGACACACTGAAGGCTTTTCTCCTTTTTCATGGATTTTCAAAGAGGTATAAACAGTAAATAAGCAATCAAAGTAAATAAGCATTTAAGTAAATAAGCATTTCCATAATTTAGAATGGAAGAAAATATATTCTCGCTAGAAAGAAAAAACTGTAATTGTTGAGATGAAATTCCATTTTATCACCTTCCACTATAACAAACAATATTTAAAAAATGATATTGTTAATAAAGAAATATAAATGCAATATATCAAAATTTACTCATAATTTATTAAACAAACATCAAATGGACTTAGACTCTGAAGAGACTTAAAAAAGTGATGAATGTGCTTTTTATCCTGATTGTGGTCATAGCAACAGGTCAGGTATCCATCTGTAAAAACTCACAGAAATTACAGTAAAAAGGATAACTCTTACTATAGGTAAATTAAATCTCAAACACCTAAACTTTAAAAAATAAATGTTGGGCCGGGCACAGTGGCTCATGCCTGTAATCCTAGCACTTTGGGAGGCTGAGGCGACCAGATCACCTGAGGTCAGGAGTTTGTGACCAGCCTGGCCAACACGGTGAAACCCTGTCTCTACTAAAAATAGTAGAGGGCATGGTGGCAGGCACCTATAACCCCAGCTACTTGGGAGGCTGAGGCAGGAGAATTGCTTGAACCCAGGAAGGAGAGGTTGCAGTGAACCGAGATCATGCCATTACACTCCAGCCTGGGCAAAGAGAGGGAAACTCCATCTCAAAAAAATATAAATAAATAAATACATATTTCACTAAGAAAGAAGTCAGTATATACTGAAGGAAATATTGAAAATACTGAGAGCAGTCAATTGACATTGAGGCAATTTTGTTGCACAATTCTCAAGGATATTTACACAAAAATTTAGGATTTAATTTATATATTTCTAAACATATATACACAGATCAGAAATAAACAAACAAAAAACCCCCAGGTTCTTTTGAAAAAGGAAAGGTAACTCACTGTCTCATTTCCAAAAAGTATGTCAACATAAGGCATAACTTTCATCAATGATTCCTTGTAGAACTGGCTAATAAATGGTGCAGACAGATTCAAAGTGAAAATCCTGTTGTTTTCAGAAGCATGGTGAGCCACTTTTAATACTGACTCTGGAGAAACTGTAAGAAAAAAGCCCTGAATGAAGAAAAAAGGAGGGAAAATTAGAAATGCCATCTCCACAGTCACTCCTAGAATAAAAGAAACCTAAACAAAATACAAAAGTATATAAAATACAATTATAAAATGCAAGGCAGAAAATAGCAACATTTGACTGGAAGGGTATTTGATTGTATGAGTACCATATGCTTGATACATGCCATTACTTCAGAGAATAAAGCATTACTTATTTCATAGTATGTTTATATGCTCAATACTAAAGAATTCTGGAAATTCATGAAAGAAAAAATATTTGAAAGGTCTCATTCAAGACAATAATTACATTTGAATTAGGGAAACTGTACTACGAAGGCAAACTGAATCCTTTTAGCTTCTTACAAACAGTTCAGAATATATATTTTTTGAGATAAGGTTTCACTATATTGTCCAGGCTGGTTCTGAACTCCTGGGATAAAGCAATCTTCCCACCTCAGCCCTCCAAGTAGCTGAGATTACAGGTGCGTACCACTAAGCCTGGCTGTTTATATTCTTATAAGTGACTTAAAAATAATCTGTTTATTAAGATCATAACTTCTGGCCAGGCACAATGAATCACACCTGGAATTCTAGTGCTTTGGGAGGCCAAGGTGGGCTGATCACTTGGGTCCAGGAGTTCCAAACCAGCCTGGGCAACATGGCGGAACTCCATTTCTACAAAAATTTCAAAAATTAGCTGAGTGTGTTGGTGTGTGCCTGTGGTCCCAGCTACTCATGAGACTGAGATGGGAGGACTGCTATAGCTCAGGAAGTGGAGGTTGAAGTGAGCCGAGATCATACCACTGCACTCCAGACTGGGAGACACAGGGAGACCTTGTCTCAAAATAAATAAATAAATAAATAAATAAATCATAACTTGTTACGTTAAGAAATATTTAAGTTGATTTTTGAGGAAGATTCTGAATTAGAATTTTCAAATAATGAGAAAAGGATTCAGTAATGCAAAATAAAAATATTTAAAATTTCATGTCAGGAAAGCTGCTTTTTTTTTTTTTTTTTTT
>NW_012104142.1:6262703-6273503 GCF_000951045.1 Mandrillus leucophaeus | reverse complement strand
CCTCGCCTGGCTAGTTCTTTGTATTTTTTAGTAGAGACGGGGTTTCACCGTGTTAGCCAGGATGGTCTCGATCTCCTGACCTCGTGATCCACCCGTCTCAGCCTCCCAAAGTGCTGGGATTACAGGCTTGAGCCACCGCGCCCGGCCTGGAAAGCTGCATTTAAAATGCTATTTATCTACAGCTTTAATATTAATGAAAGTCTTATTAAAACACATTTATGCTTTCTAGATGAAAGCATAAGCAAAGACATACATGTATATATAGGAAATTAGTTTGGATGGTGCACAAACAAGTAAAGGAATACACAAAGGGCAATAATAAAAGACTTGAAAAGGTCGGCAAAGTTAAGAATACAAAGGGCCTTGGGTGGCAGGGTAGGAATCTATTTGGTAGGCAATGTGTGAGACGGGTAGGGATGGATCATGAGTAATGAATATTTCCTTGAAAGGAAGGAATAACAAGCTTATGGGAAAATATAAAGCAAAGTTTACCTGGGCAGCAACAATTCAGCAACGGTTAATAAATGTCTACATTTGGCTGTGTAAAAGAAAACCACACTAGGAGTACTACATACAGGACTTGGTGATTGTTTAAGATGTGGAAGGCAAAGAAGAAAAGAGTAAACAGATGATTGAGATTTTTGAATTTGGTTCTACCATTAATAAAAGTAGAAAATTCCAGAATAAGATCTGGCTTAGATGGTAAAGAGTGTTTAGTTGTGGTCATACTGCAGTTGAGGTTCTAAGGGATCTCTAAGTATCTACCAGAAAGTTGGACTTAGAGTAAAGGCCATGAAAAAGGAGAGGTCAAAGAGGTATTGTGATTCCCAAGGCAGAGAACACAGAACAAAAGAGGACGAAGGAAAGAATGCAGAATAAAAATTAGAGGAAATAAAAAAGGAAAAGGAGAAAACAAGAGGAGGCCAAATGAGGAGAGTAGAAGTGATGGTGGAGAAACTGAGCAAGGGAAATTTTAAGAAGGTGCTATGGGGAAGTAGAGAAAGAAAGGAATGAGTAAAAGTCGTAAGATTTGATGATTAACAGAAAGCACTTACTATGATGGTAAAAGTAGTTGTTAAAAACAGGAATGGTGAGAAAGTAAGGTAAGAATACTTATTTTCAAAGCTTCATCAGTAATGATAATAAAACCATTTGAAATGTAATGAGTAATTATTTGTGTCCCAGGCACTATACTACATAGCAATTCAGTTATTGTTTTTGCCTTACATCAAACCTATGAGGTGGACACTTATTAGTTTCTTTTGATAAATAAAGCAAGATAGAGAAGTTAAGAGATGTTTCCTAGGACACACAGCTTACAAGTGATGAAGCCTGGATTCATATGACTCCAGATATGTTGCTAGTTTGAGCAGATAATAAGAGGAAGAAAAGGCACAAACGCTTTTTTTGCGGGGTAGGGTGGGCAGGGAAAGGAGGGAATAAGAGATTTGCTTTTAACGGCAGGGAAAGTTGGAAAGATTTTGCTTTTCAAAGAAAAGGATCTATTGGAGAAACAGAAGAATGAAGAGGCAAGGGAGGGAGGATAATTGGAGCTAAGAACTAGAGTAAGTGGGAGCACTGGAAAGTAGAAGGGGAGAAGAACTGGCTTGTAAATGGAAGAAATAACCTTGAAAATATAAAATAAACTTCTTCTAAAAGTTACAAAAATAGTGAGATATTCACTTATAACTGAGGGACTAACGATTTCCATAATGCAAACTTTGAAAAGTTTAAAAAGAAAAAAAAAAAAACTCTTTTAAAATAGCAAAGACTTGGAATCAACCCAAATGTCCATCAGTGACAGACTGGATTAAGAAAATGTGGCACATATACACCATGGAATACTATGCAGCCATAAAAAAGGATGAGTTTGTGACCTTTGTAGGGACATGGATGCAGCTGGAAACCATCATTCTCAGCAAACTATCGCAAGAACAGAAAACCAAACACCGCATGTTCTCACTCATAGGTGGGAACTGAACAATGAGATCACTTGGACTCGGGAAGGGGGCCATCACACACCGGGGCCTATCACGGGGAGGGGGGAGGGGGGAGGGATTGCATTGGGAGTTATACCTGATGTAAATGACGAGTTGTTGGATGCTGACGAGTTGATGGGTGCAGCATGCCAACATGGCACAGGTATACATATGTAACAAACCTGCACGTTACGCACATGTACCCTAGAACTTAAAGTATAATAAAAAAAAAAAAAAGCTCAGGTTTAACCACTTCTTCAGGTCTTCATTTCCTTATGAAGGCTCCCATGTCATGTAAGGCTTCTATTAAATAAATTGTATGTTTTTATCTTGTTAAAAAAAAAATAAATAAAATAAAATATTACTTTCAAATTTCAAATAGACTACAATAAGACTAAAAAAATTAATTTTGTAGCAGGAGCCATGTGTATTGGGATCCATCTTTGAAGGAAGGGTTTATTGCCCTCATATGTTCTGAGACATTAAGAGAGAATCGTCTACTATAATTGTGTCAGGGCCTAGAATACAATACTCCAAAATATGGCCCCCTAGCAATTGAGAAAACCGCAGAAGCAAGGTCACTCTGACCTTCTCCCACCTTTCTGTGTGAAAGCTAGCCATAAAACCCTATTCCAAAGGGGTCCTGCCCTATACCTGGCGGCCAAGAATAATCTAACAGATGGGACTTGCTGGCTTCTATCTCCTCCAACCCTAAGTTTGTTACCATTAGATCATATCCCTTTTGTCTAATCATGTTTCTCTACAACTATCCATGTCTTTCATCAGACTTCGCATAAAAATACAGTTTTTGCTGGTCTTTGGGTCTTAATTTCTGAAGGCTCCTGTGTCATGTAAAACTTCGTTAAATAAATTTATTATGCTTTTCTCTTGTTAGTCTCTTTCGTTACAGAGGGTTCAGTCATGACCCTTGCGATGGATGAGGAAAATATGTTACTTTTTCTCCCCTACAGCTGCCTCTTATCACTTTAAAGTACTGCTAGTGAAATTCTAAATGTTTTAGTATGTTTAGTGAAATACAAAATGTTTTTGTATAATAACAATATTTTCTCATCATTTAAAAATTCAATTAATTCTTTATCAATATTCAAGTGTTCTAAGAGGCAACAAATCTTAGTCTATTATTTTTAAATGTTTTTATCTTTCTTTTTTAACCAAGTATCCTATCACTTGCAAACTATGAGCATCCAAGCTGCTGCTGTGCTATTTCTGTCACTTGGAGAATTAAAACGAATAGTTTATACAGCATCTTGTCTCCATAGTAATATGGATATACTGTCTTGCTTTTTAGTCTTTCATTTAATGAGAAGATTTTAAAACTTTCCCCCTCTATTTCTCCCCTAACTGTTCCAGCATGAAATAAAAACCTCCCATAGCTAGCATTCTGCCAGCTGTGGATTAACCACAGCCAGCCACAGAATGGTCTACATAAATAGTAACCTGGTCAAATAATTAGGCTTCTCACCAACTTCAGACTGAAAATTTGATCTGTGCTAAAATACATCTGATTGTAATTTAAGGTACAGAACACTGTGCCCCTGGAGTCTAAATCTGGCCCCAATCCAAATGTATGTATGCTGTGTGTGTGTGTTTTCCTTTAAAATACAACACAAGAGTCTTGTGATATGGATAGTATTATGCCAATTTTGTTCATTTTATAAATATACAAAACCATCAACTTTTAAATAAAAAGCAAATTCACTATTTAAATTAATTCTATTTTTGAATGATCTCTTGTTTTTCTTTAAGTAAATATTTAGTATTTAAACAATTTGGGGTTTGTGCTCTGTTAGATTGCAAAAGACTGTTAAAATTGATGCCATCCATAATTTTTCTTGCTAGATTTATAACCTTTGCTAGGCCACATGTTCCAGACTATAGTATCACCAAAAATAAAAACAGTGCCATTAAAATCTTTATCTACATGTAAGGTTTGCAATAAAATCAAGTCTATAGTTTAGAAAAATATATAACCAATAAAATCCTGTGCTTTACTAATTAGGGATTTCAGTCTGCACAACAGTTAACCAAAAGCAAAGTAGATGCTAACACTTAGAGGCTGGATGACATTAATTAGAACTGAGAATGAAGTGGGACTGTTGTGTTCATTACAGCAGAAAACAAAACAACACAAAATGGTAGCAGTAGGATAGATAGGGAAAGACTAAAGTAGAATCAAAGAACCATTTTAGCGGAGCCAGACTTAATGCTTGGAAATCTAAAAAACTTAACTACATTACACAACCACTCTAAGGATTTTTCAGAGTAGTTTAAAAGTGAGGGAATGTTAGAAGCAACATTGTTTAATATACTGAAGGAAAAAAATGCCCTTTTTGCTTTTTTTTTTTTTTTTAAACCAGTGTTTACCTTAATTCAAGGTAATCATTTGGGGTTCTTTAAAATTGTTCTTGCCTAAGAGCACCTCTTTTCATTATTTTTATTAACAATTATGTGAGGAATAGGGGTATGTATATGTGTGTGTGTGCATGCACATCTATATACATTTCAGGGATTTATAACTCTTAGAAGTATACATCTACATTAATTCAAAATGAAATAAACCTATGTAAAATAACCATGACTATAATTAATCAACTGTGGATACATGGTGATAAAGACAAAAAGAGCTTTTGTTTTTATTGATATATATGGTATATATCTATATATATGATATATATGATATATGTATATATGTGGTATTATTTTGAAATATTTGAAACAGTGGATTTTAGTCTATTTGGGTCCATCTACTTCCTGATTATCATTATTATTACTGAGACGGAGTCTCGCTCTGTCGCCCAGGCTGGAGTGCAGTGGCGCGATCTCCGCTCACTGCAAGCTCCACCTCCCGGGTTCACGCCATTCTCCTGCCTCAGCCTCCCCCAGTAGCTGGGACTACAGGCGCCAGTCACCACGCCTGGCTAATTTTTTGTATTTTTAGTAGAGACGGGGTTTCACCGTGGTCTCGATCTCCTGACCTCGTGATCTGCCCGCCTCGGCCTCCCAAAGTTCTGGGATTACAAGCGCGAGCCACCGCGCCCCGCCATTTACTTCCTGATTAAATACACATATGCATAAAACTATACAGTGGCGGTCAGCAACTATACATAATGAGGCTTTACCTAAAAATAATGGGTAAGCACTGGATTCAACTGAAGGTTAAGAACTTGTAATTTAGTTTCTTTTCTCACAATTACATAATCATATACTCCAGTTTGATAAAAACATCTTTTAAAAATACATAAAAAATTTATGATAGAAGAAAATATCAAACTTCTAGAGTGGGAATAACTTTCAAGCTTACAGAGGAAGCATTATCTAAAGATTTGCTATGGGAAAAGTAAAGGGTTCAGTTGGTACTCCCAGAAGGAAAAAAGCAAACAAATAAACAAAAGATGAGGAGAAACATGACAAAGGGTTAGTATCTTTAGTCCACAAAGAAATTTAAAAGTAGACTAAAAATTAAACAAACATTAGGACACCAACAGATAAACAAACCATAACATAAAGAAGTATTCCATTGACAGAGAAATACATAGTAAATAAATATGTAGAGAAATAATCCTCTCTAGTAACTAAGGAAACAACATGGTAACAATGATGAAGAAAGGTTGATGAAACAAATATTAATACTGCTGATGGTACTGCAACTGACAACAGTCTTTCAGGAAATAATTTAAAAATACACAAGATGAACCATAAACAAATTCATACTCTTTGACCCAATAATTATACTTCTAAGAGTCTACCTTAAGAAAGTAATCCAACACATGGGAAAATACACATTCAAAAACTTATCAGTGTATTTATTTCATTGAAATCAATGTAAAAAATGACAGAGGAACAGTCAAGAATTGGCTATATACTCTAAAGCTCACTACTGCTCACTTAAAATGTGACTAGTGCAAAGAGAGACTTGAATTTTAAATTTAATTTAAATTTAAATGAAGAAGCTACATGTAGATGATAAGCATACTGTGGCTAGTATGATTGTGAAGCTAAATTTTTAATTTCATTAAATGTAAAAATTGAAGCATTTCAAAGTATTTTTCTGCTGGAGCTTTATTGTCTTGGTAGGACTACATTTTGACATTGAAAGTTTAGTGACAGAATTCAATGGTATATATGTAAAATAGGTACATTTCAAAGATGTAGTATGAAAAGAAGAATGTTAAAATCTAATAATTTTTACATCTAATACAGTGTATAATTTTTACAAGTTGAAACAACAAATATTTTAGATATATGAGGTTAAATAAAATACATTATTAATCTTTTTCTTTTTACATTTTTCATGTGGGTCCTGGAAAATTTTAAATTATATTTCTGTTGAACAGCACCACTCCAGAGAATATTTTAAAGACATTACAAATGATGATGATGATGAAAACTAAGTAGTAAAGTAGAAAATGTTTATGGCACATAAATATTCAATTAAATAGAAGGCATACAAATAGTGGGTACACAGTATTATTATAACCTACATTAAATCAATAGTAAAAAAAATTAGAAGGGAATAACCAAAAGTAAAACTGGTTAAGTTTAGGTACAAAAATTGTGGATAATTCTAATATTTTCTTTGCTTTTCAAAATTTGGTAATATGGTTAGATGGCTCTTCTGATAAAAAAGTATTGATTACTCATATCTCTTAAACAACTTTTATCAGGAGAGCCATCTAACCACATCACTAAATTTTGAAAAATAAATTGTAAGAAATATCCATAAACTTTCACCCCAATTTAACCATTTTTAGTTTTGGTGTATTTGTGTCTACACCAACAAGAGATGTTTACAAATAGTAAGAAGCTTAACTCAATAAACAGGAGTAAGAGTAGATCATACACAGCTGGGAGTAAGTCTATATTACTTCTTTGAGTAGACAGAAGGCTCAAAAAGGAACAAACTAAATATGAGACTAGTGGCTTTAGAAAGCATAAACCACTATTTATAGAAGAAAAAGAAAATAAAGAAGGATGTGTGGTAACAGAAAAATATTTGGACAACCAGAGAGCCCAACCAAGCCTAGACTAGCACTGATGAGGAAAGGGCTAAGAGTACCAGATGCTTGTGTCTCAAGATGTACCACTGTCATCTGTTCTAAAGAACATAATTAGCTTGTTCTCCATGCCATAACTTAGGTGCCATAGTAACACTAGTCAGAGAACAGGGCTGAGAGAATGAATAAATTACAAGTCAAAAATAAATATAACAACCATATAGCATGCTTTCTTCCTGTTAATGGGTGCTACAGGTTTTGTGAATCTCCCAGAAAGTACAAAATATATTTTGTTCTCAGAGTCGATCAAATATGAGTTATGACAAAGCATAGTTCCTATCTGCCTGTAAGAAAAACGCTGGCCCTGACAACGATTAAGATAATGTATACATCATTTATAATTACAATGTTATAATATGCAGTATTTCATACAAACGACAGCAACAGAATTACTAAAAGAAGAAAGCTAGAACAAATATACTTGTGAATGCCATAAAGGTTATGTTACCAATGACAGAGGCAATGTAAGAGAATTCACCTGGATCTTCTTCCTGCCTATGTGGTTCCTTTTAGAAGCATAAAATCACCAAGTCTACCTATCATTTAATCTTTTTTTTTTTTTTTCTTTTTTTCTTTTTTTTTTTTGAGACAGAGCCTGGCCCTGTTGCCTACAGTAGAGTGCAGTATTGCAATCACAGCTCAGTGCACCCTTAACCTCCTGGGCTCAGGTGATCCTCCCACCTCTGCCTCCTAAGTAGCTGGGACTACAGGCATGCGCCACCATGCCCAGCTAGTTTTTGTATTTTTAGTAGAAACAGGATTTTGCCATGCTGCCCAGTCTGGTTTCCAACTCCTGAGCTTAAGCCATCCGCCTGCCTTGGCCTCCCAAAGCACTGGGGTTACAGGCGTGAGCCACCACATCCAACTCATTTTAATCTGTTTAAGGGTTAAAATACTCCCAACTTCAGGTATGTTATGAATGAAGAAGTCCATTTTCTTCCATCCCACATAACTCCCTCAAAAAAGGAAGTAAAATGAGGAAAAAGATACAGTAGAAAGAAGATGGGCTTTAAGGGAATACGTAGGAGCATATTTATTATAGCTCTGTTGAACATAAAACAGTGTGAGGAATCCTAGAAGTCTATTTCTAGGGGAAAAGATGAGAATGTGGTGAATGCACACCGATACGGTTTGGCTCTGTGTTTCTGCCCGAATCTCATCTTTAATTGTGCTCCCATAATTCCCACATGTTGTGGGAGAGACCGGTGGGAGATAATTTGAATCATGGGGGTGGTTTCCCTCATACTGTTCTCGTGGTAGTGAATAAGTCTCACAAGATCTGATGGTTTTATCAGGGGTTCCTGCTTTTGCCTCCCACCATGATTCTGAGACCTCCCCAGCCACATGGACCTGTAAGTCCAACTAAACCTCTTTTGCTTCCCACTCTCAGGTATGCCTTTATCAGCAATGTGAAAACTGACTAATACACATATTATAATGCAGAGATTAAAAGCAATAAAGGAGTTGGGCACGGTGGCTCAAGACTGTAATCCCAGAACTTTGGGAGGCTGAGGCAGGCGGATCACTTGAGATCAGAAGTTCAAAACCAGCCTGGCCAACGTGGTGAGACCCCGTCTCTACCAAAAATATACAAATTAGTTGGGTGTGGTGGTGGGTGCCTATAGTCCCAGCCACTTGGGAGGCTGACACAGGGGAATCGCTTGAACCAAGGAGGTGGAGGTTGCAGCGAGCTGAGATCACCATTGCACTCCAACCTGGGCAACAGAGTGAGACTCCATCTCAAAAAAAAAAAAAAAAAAGGCAATAATGGCTGAATAGCAATACCTGGTGCTTGTCTAACCCACAAAAAAAGGATCAAGGCAACAAACAAACAGCTAAGATTTGATTGGAGTGTAAAGGAAGAGTAGAGGGGTGCAGCGATGGAGTGAAGATGCACCTGTGGTGATTGGAAGTCTAGGAAGGCAGCATAGAGGCACCAAAACTCATGGTTTCATCTCCCCCACCTAGATCAGATCTGTCTGGAGACAGGAGAGAATTGCTATTGCAGGGGAAAAAGTCAGCAGAAGATCCCTACCAGCCCTCTTGGACACCACAAATACATGAAGTCCTTACTACACAAGAATCCCGTAGTCCTCACAAGTCCTGAGCCCATTTTGGAGAGCTGCCACGAATTCATTTAGCTGCACTGCCCTGGATTAAGGGCACAAAGTATGTACTCCCCATCCCACCACTGTGAGCCAAACTGCTGTAACATGGCGCCATCTTGAGACTAGAGCCACCTGTGTAGTATGCCCTCTTCTTGGGGGTCAGTGGCCATTGCACCTCTCCAGAACTGGGTCTCCATCTTCATTATGTCAACCCGAAACAAGTTTCTGAACACAATGATGCCAGCTGGTGAATGTTGGACCCAGGGCTGGCTGCGATTCTGGTCTTGCACAGCAAGAAAACCAAGCCCCATGGCCATACCACCAACAGAGAAACCCGTCTACCAGTCCTACCCACAGCAAGCCTGCTCTTAAGCGGGCCAAACTGCTGGGCTCCCTCCTCTAAGCAGGAGAGTTCCCTGAGCCTCTGAGAAGGTGATATGGCCACGGCCAGCAGAGTAGGGCTACCTGCAAGCAATCAGAACCTGAGAAACAGACACACACCTCCCCCATAGGCACACCTTTGGCCTGCCCAACAGTCCTGTACCCCCAATAAGGAAGGGCCTGAAAGATAGTTCCACAGACTGTCCCTGTGCCACAGGGAATATCTCCAAGCCAGCCAAGTGGCCAAAAGCCCATGTCCCAGACCTGAAAGCTGCTCCTGGCAGGCATGTCCCCAGGTTGCCCAAACAACCTTATACTTGTATTTCTGGTCAGAGTAACAGCCTTGTGGACCCAAACTCAGCAAGCCAATCTCACCAACCAAGTTGGCTGACCTACTATGTGCACATACATACCCCAGACCTGAGAAACAGTCTGGTGAGCCCACCCCTGGCAAAGTGGCATCACCATTGCCACAAACTCAGCCCATACCACTGAGAAACTCACAAATGCCACTCGAGTGGATTACAGCTGAAGAAATTACTCAGAGACCACACAACTGCATGCATCTAGAAATAAGGCTAATGTACCCCACCAAACCAACACTGCCAGACTCATTCATATGAATAAGTCTTTCTCTATGAAATCTACTCCATAAAATTAAAAGAGGTGACTTTTCCACCAGATGCATAGAAATCAACATAGTGACACATTAACCATGAAAAAGCAAGAAAAAGCCTGGGCAACATGGTAAAACCCTGTCTCTACTAAAACCCACAAAAATTAGCAGGGCATATTGGTGAGTGTCTGTACTGGGGAGCTGAGGTGGGAGGATCGCTTGAGCATATGAGGTAGAGGCTGCAGTGAGCCAAGATTGTGCCTCTGCACTTCAGCCTGGGCAACAGAATGAGAACTTGTATTAAAAGAAGAAAAAAAAAAGCAAGAAAACATGTAATGTCAAAAAGAAAACAATAATTATCTAGTAACATATTCCAAACTATAAGGAAATATATGAAATGTGAGAAAAAAATCAAAATAATAATCTTAAAGAAATTCAATGAGATACAAGAGAATACTGATAGATAATTCAACGAAGCCAGGAAAACAGTTTATGATCTGAAAGAGAAATTCGGCCGGGCGCGGCGGCTCACGCCTGTAATTCCAGCACTTTGGGAGGCCGAGACGGGCGGATCACGAGGTCAGGAGATCGAGACCATCCTGGCTAACACAGTGAAACCCCGTCTCTACTAAAAATACAAA
>NW_012104142.1:6253482-6262218 GCF_000951045.1 Mandrillus leucophaeus | reverse complement strand
GGGGGGAGAGGGAGAGAGAGACATACAAGTCCAGAAAGCTCAAATATATTCACCTCAAACAGGACCTCTGCAAGGCACATTGAAGTTAAATTGTCAAGAGTCAAAGACAAAGAAATAATTCTAAAAGCAGCAAGATAAAAGCACCAAGTCATATAAGGGAATCCTCATTAGACCAACAGTGAATTTCTCAGGAGAAACCCTATAGTCCAGGAGAGGACAGGATAATATAGTCAAAAGTACTAGAAGAAAAAATTATTACCCCAAGAATATGCCTAGAAAAGCTAACCTTAAGACATAAAAGACAAATGAAATATTTCACAGACAAGCAAAACTAAGGGAATTCATCACCACAAGTCTGGCCTTGCAAGAAATGCTCAAGGGGGTCTTACAGATGGAAATGAAAAAATAATAATCACCATCATGAAAATATGTGAAACTATAAAACACACTGATAGAACTGCTGTACAAAGGAGAAAGAGAAAGGAATCAAACCTTTTCATTAGAGAAAACCATTCAACTGCAAAAATAACATTGAGAGAAAGTAATGAACAAAGGATATAAAAACCACCAGAAAACAGTCAACAAAACGACAGGAGTAAGTCCTCACTTATCAATAATAACCCTGATTGTAAATAGATTAAGTTCCACATTTAAAAGATAAAGACTAGCTTAACGGATTAAAAAAAAAAAAAAAAACCAAGACCTAATTATATGCTATCTATAAGAAATTCATGTCACCTGTATACACATACAGACTGAAAGTGGATGGAAAAAATATTCAATGGAAATGGAAACCAAAAGCAAGCAGGAGCAGCTATACTTATATGAGGTAAAACACTCTTCAAGTCAAAAGCTGTAAAAGAAGACAGAGGGATATTATATAATTATAAAGGGATTGATCCAACAAGATAATATAACAACTGTAAATATATATGTATCCAATACTAAAGCACCCAGATATGTAAAGCAAATATTATTAGATCTAAAGTGAAATAATAGATGGGGACTTCAACATCCCACTCTCAACACTGGACAGATCATGTAGACAAAAAGTCAACAAAGAAACATCAGAGTTAAACTGCACCACAGACTAAATATAACAGATATTTACAGAACATTTCAGTCAACAATGGCAGAATACACATTCTTTTCATCAGCCCATTCAACAGTCTCAGGATCAATCATATGTAAGGACACAATAGAAGTCTCAAAATATTCTTAAAGAACCAAAATAATATCAAGTACTTATCTGAACACAATGGGCATAAACTTAGATATCTATAACAAGAGAATCATTTAGAAAGATACCATTACATGAAAATTAAACAATATGTTCCTGAATGACCAATGGATGAAGAAATAAATTAAGAATAAAATTTAAAAATTCCTTGACACAAAGAAAAACAGAAACAACATATCAAAACCTACGGGACACAGCAAAAACAGTATTCAGAGTCAAGTTTATAGCAATAAATGCTTATATTAAAAAACAAGGAAGATTTCAAGTAAACAACTTAATGATAAACCTCAAAGAACTAGAAAAGAATAAACTAAACCCAAAATTAAAGGAAGGAAAGAAATAATGATCAGTGCAGAAATAAACAAAATTAAGACAAAAAAATACAAAAGATCAACAAAACAAAAAGCTGGCTTTTAAACAAAATTGACAAACCATTAGCTAGAATAAGAAAAAAAGAGAAGATCTAAAATAGGAAACAAAAAAGAAGACATCACAAAAGATACCACAGAAATACAAAGGATCACCAGAGACTACTATGAACAACTATATGCCAACAAATTTGAAAACCTAGAGGAAATGGGCACATTCCTGGAATCATAAAACCTACCAAGACTGAAACAAGAAAAAACAGAAAGCCTAAACAGACCAATTATAAGAAACAAGACTGATTTAATAACAAAAAGTCTTCCAACACCAAAAACAAAGTCCAGAACTGGATGGCTTCACTGTTGAATTAAAACCAATTTGTCCCAAATTATTCCAAAAATGAAGCAGAGGAAATTCTTCCTCATTAATCCTATGAAGCCAACATAACTGTGATACCAAAAACAGATAAGGACAAAACAAAAAAAGAAAATGATAGGCCAATATCCCTGATGAACATAGATGCAAAAGTCCACAACAAAATACTAGCAAACTGAACCCAACAGCACCTCAAAAAGATTATGAGCAAGTGAGATTATCCCAAGAATGCAAAGATGGTCCAACATATGTCACTCAATGAATATCTTACATCATATCAATAGAATGAAGGACAAAAACCATATGATCATCTCAATGAAAAGCAGAAAATGCTTTTGATAAAATTTAATATTCCTTCATAAAAACTCTTAATAAATTAGGTATAGAAGGAAAGTACCTCAACACAATAACATGATGAAATCACCTCAACATGACAAACCCACAGCTAACATCTTACTGAGAGCTGAAAGTTCTTACTGTTCCTCTAAGAACTGGAACAGACAATGATGCTCTCTCTCACCACTCTTATTCAACATAGTACTGGAAGTACTAGCCCAGCAATTAGGCAAGAGAAAGAAATAAACCATATCCAAATTGAGAAGGAGGAAGTTAAATTGTCCCTGTTTGCATATGTAATGATTCCACATATTGAAAAGCCTAAAGACTCTACCAAAAAACTCTTACAACTGATAAATGAATTCCATAAAGTTGCAGGATACAAAATCAATTCACAAAAATCAGTAGTGTTTCTGTACACAAACAACAAACTAGTTGAACAAGAATTCAAAAAAGCAACCTCATTTACAACAGTGAGAAAAGAAAACAGAACCTTGGGAATAAACTGAACTAAGGCGATAAAAGACCTCTACAAGGGAGATTACAAAACACTGATGAAAGAAATTAAAGTGCATACAAATAAATGGAAAGACATCTATAGATTCAATGCAATCCCTATCAAAATACCAAAGATACTTTTCACAGAAATGGAAAAAAATTCTAAAATTTGTATGGAAACATGGAATAGCTGAAGCAATCCTGAGTAAAAAGAACAAAGTTGGAGGTACCACACTACCAGAACTCAAAATATACCACAAAGCTATAATAACACAAACAGCATGGCACCAGCATAAAAACAGACATATAGATGAATGGAAAGGCATAGAAGGCCAGAAATTTATCCACATTATCTACAGCAAAATGATTTTTGACAAAAGTGCCAAGAATTATCACTGGGGAATGAATAGTCTGTTCAATAAACGGTCCTGAGCAAACTGGATAGCCATATAAAGAAGAATGAAACTAGACTTCCACCTCTCACTGCATGCAAAAATCAACTCAAAGTGGATCAAAGAGGCTGGGCATGGTAGCTCACACCTGTGATCCCAACATCTTGGGAGGTCAAGGCAGGTGGATCTCTTGAGCCCAGGAGTTTGAGATCAGCCTGGACAACATGGTGAAACCCTATCTTAACAAAAAAAATACAAAAATTAGCCGGGCATGGTGGCATGTGCCTGTAGTGCCAGCTACTCAGCTGGCCAAGGCGGGAGAACTGCCTGAGCCTAGGAGGTCAAGGCTGCAGTGAGTCATGATTGCACCACTGCACTGCAGCCTGGGCGACAGAGCAAGACCCTGTTTCAAAAAAAGGATCAAAGAACTAAATATAATGACCCAAAAGGATAACCCTCCTAGAAGAAAACACAAGCGAAATGCTTCAGAACACTGATATAGAAAAATACTTTATGAATACAACTTCAAAAGCACAAGCAACAAAAGTAAAAATACATGAGATTATATCAAACTGAAAAGTTTTAGCACAGCAAAGGAAACAATCAATAGAGTGAAAACACAACCTACAGAATGGGAAAAAATATTTGCAAACTATTCATCCCATCAGATAGGGGATTAATACGAGAATATACAAGGAACTCAAACATCTCAGCAGCAAAAAAACCAATCTGATTAAAAAATGGGTAAATGATCTGAACAGACATTTCTCAAAAGACATACAAATGACCAACGAATATATGAAAAAATGCTCAACATCACTAATCATCAGAGAAATGCGGATCAAAACCACAATGAGGTATCATCTCACCCCAGTTAGGATGGCTATTATCAAAAAGAAAAAAACATGTTGGTGAGGATGGAGAAAAGGGAACAAGAAATACATTGTTGGTGGAAATAGCCACTATGGAGAACAGTTGGAGTTTCCTAAAAACCACAAGTAGAACTACTACTTGATCCAGCAATCCTACTACTAGAAATTTATCCAAAGGAATGAAAATCATTATATTTAAGGGACATGTGTACCCCTATGTTTATTGCAGCACTATCCACAATAGCCAAGATATGGAACAAACCTAGGTGTCCAGCAACAAATGACTGGATAAAGAAAATGTGTAATATATACCCAAAGGAAAACTATTCAGCCATAAAAAAGCATAAAATCCTGTGGTTCACAGCAACATAGATAAAACTGGAGGACATTATGTTAAGTGAAATGTTAGGAACAGAAAGTTAAACATGGTATGTTTTCACTCATAAGTAGAAGATAAAAAAAAGTTGATCTTATAGAAGTAAAAGGTAGAATAGAGGATATTGGAGCCTGGGAAAAGTAGGGGGAAGGGAGGGATAGGGAAAAATATGTTAAAGGATACAAAATTACAGTTAGATAAGACAAGTAAGTTATAGAATTCTATACCTCGCAGGATGACTATTTAGTTAACAATAATATATTAAATAGTTTAAATAGGTAGATAGAGGATATTAAATGTTCTTAACACAAAGAAATGATAGATGTTTGAGATGATGGATATGCTATTTATCCCTGTCTGATTACTATACATTACAGGTATCAAAACATCACTATGGGCCGGGGACAGTGGCTTACACCTGTAATCCCAGCACTTTGGGAGGCTGAGGCAGGAGGATCAAGAGGTCAAGAGATCGAGATCATCCTGGCCAACATGGTGAAACCCCGTCTCTACTAAAAATACAAAACTAGCTGGGTATGGTGGTGCACACCTATAGTCCCAGCTGCTCAGGAGGCTGAGGCAGGAGAATCGCTTGAACCCAGGAGGGGGAGGTTGAGTGCGGCGAGATCGCACCACTGCACTCCAACCTGGTGACAGAGACTCCGTCTCAAAAAAACAAAAACAAAAACAAAAACAAAAACAAAAAAAACTCACAATGTACTCCATGAATATGTACAATCATTATTTGTCAATTATTTTTTAAAAAGCAGTAAACTAGGCCAGGCCCAGTGGCGTGCACCTGTAGTTCCAGCTATTTAGGAGGCTCAACTGGGAGGATAGGTGAAGCCAGGAGTTCAAGGCTATCTGCACAATGATCACACCTGTGAATAACTACTGTATTCCGGTCTTGGTAACATATTAATAGCAAGACCTTGTTTCTTTAAAAGAAAAATGTTTGTGTGTGTATAAAAGCAATAAAGTAGAAACATATATATCAAATCAGACAAGCTATAATTTACCCTTTTATATATCATATATAATTTAAACACATATGCATGCATCTAAAATAACACAATACAGTCTTCAAGGACACATCCAAATGTAGGAGCACATACCAAACACACTAAGAGTACCCATGGTGGGAAGAGATCAGGAGTGATATGAAAAATAAAAAAACGGAGGAACTATGCCTAAGTCACATGAAGACAATTTGACAAGACCCAAGGAGAATTAACTCTTCTCCTTAGTTTACACCAACTAGTAAACTTATTTTTAAAAATTTTGCTAATCTGTCTACTTATTAACTATGTGACTCTGGACAACACAACTTTACTAGGCTTTACTGTTCTCACCTGTAAAATGGGAATAATAATGTCTCTCAAGGGTTGTGAGAATTAAATAAATGCTTAATATAGTTCCTGGCCTGTAGTATGCATTCCATACATATTTACATTGTATTAATATTATTCTTGTAGAAATAACAAGAAAGTTAGAAAGTCTTCTGCCTCCCCTCAGAGAAGTGAGTTTTATGTTACAGCTGTTAGTTACAGTGCTGAACAAAAGTATGCTCTTTAAAGATCAACAGTTTGGTATTTCCTTTGAAATACAAATACATAAAGCAAAATCCGTCATTCCCTTTTAAAAAGCTATCCCTGCCTCCTTTCTCTCCTTGATTGAATCATCCTATATCTTGCTGACCGATTAATCACTCTAATCACTCTTCTTTTCCTAGTAAATTAAATCCAAATGCTTCACACCCCGGCATTCAAAGTGCTCCACAATAGTACTTTAACTTACAGTAAACCAGCTGTAATCTACCTTACTTCATAACATCTGTCCTTGCTTCAGTCATATAGAATAATTTGCTTCTCCCAATTTTGAGTTTTTATGTTTTTCCTTCTATCTGAAATGTCCACTACCTCTACATGTTAGAACTTACCAACATGTCAATGCCCATTTAAAAGCTAACAAATTCTTTCTTCATTCCCACTAACAGATGTACACATTCTTCTTTGAATGTCCATAATATGTGATATTATGAAATAAATGAGGGTAATTATTTTATTTTACTTAATGATATAAGCAACTTGTATTTGTCTTACCACTCTTACCTGACCATAACCTTAAGGAGAAGAGCACTTCTTACTTTTTTTTGTTTGATACAGCAAAAAGCACAGAAAGTTTTTAAATATGTGATTAAATTTTTGTTAAGATGTTACACAAAATCCTATGTCACTAGAATGTGTTTTTAAATTTTTTTTTTTGCTTTTTTGAGAGAGGATTTCACTGTCACCCAGGCTGGAGTGGAGTGGCGCGATCTCGGCTCACTGCGACCTCTGCCTTCTGGGCTCCCACATCACAGCCGCCACAGAAGCTGAGACTATAGGTGTGCACCACCACATCTGGTTAATTTTTGGGTGTTTTGTAGAGATAGGGTTTCACCATGTTGCCCAGGCTGGTCTCAAATTCCTGGACTCAAGCGATCCATCTACCTCAGCCTCCCAAAACGGTGGGATTACAAGTGTGAGCCACTGTGCCCAGTCTAGAAAGCTATCTTGAAAAAAAGAGAAAAAAGAAAGACTGCTGCCTTTTCACATGCTTATATGGAAGAATGTAATCATTTTAGAGTTGAACAACTCTCTCAAATTCAAAGGTTCTGAAACTTTCTCAGTTTACAGTGTTTTTAGCGTTTTTGTTATTTTTTTCATTTTTCCATGGTATGCTAACAAATGCCTAACAGTTCTGTTTAATGTGAAATCCAAACAATTTAATAAGTACTATCTTCAGAATGTAATACTCAGTTAAGAAAAATATATATAGATTGAAAAAAGTTTCAAAAATCTCATTAAAAAAATAACTACAACACAGTTGACCCTTGTACAACATGGGTTTGAACTGCATGGATCCACTTGTGTGTACATTTTTTCAATACATGTATCAGAAAATTTTTTGGAAATTTGTGATAGTTTGAAATACTCTACAGAAAAACTCTGTAGCCTAGAAATAGATAAAAATTGTTAAGTACATCAGGAATGCATAAAATATATGTAGATACTATTTTATCACTTACTATCATAAAACTACAAAAATCTATTACAAAAAGTAAATATCTATCAAAACTTACGCAGGCAAACACTTACAGACCATACATGGCACCATTTGAGTCAAGAGAAATGTAAACAAATGTAAAAATTCACTATTAAATCCTAACTGCATAAAATGAACCGTAGTAAATACTGTACTATTGTAACAATTTTGTAACTACCACCTGTTGCTTTTGCAGTCAAGTGTTGTGAGTATCCATTTAAAATGCCATGTGATGCTAACCATCTCTGAGTGAACCCTACATCTTACAGTAAGTTGCATATTCCAATAAAAAGTGACCTCTCATGACTCTTGCATTATTTTTCACCATGTTTAGTGCAATACTGTAAACCTTGAACATCACCATGGGACCCATATGAAGTGTCACTAGTAATATTGGAAGTGCTCCCAAGAAGCAGAGAAAAATCATTACAAGAAAAAGCTGAATTGCTTGATATGTACCGCAGAATGAGGTCTGCAGCTGTGGTTGCCCACCATTTCAAGATAAATGAATCCAGCCTAAGGCCCATGGTGGTGGGGGGAGGACTTTGTGGAGCCATCACTGCAGCTACGACAGCAGGCATGAAAACCTTGAAATTTCTGTAAAATATCTTTTTGTCTTATATTTAAAATACAATGTGAGTACAGAATTGTTATAAGAAAGGCATACTCTAGTAAGACTTGAAGTCATTATACGACAACTTAAAGCAAAAGCAAGGTGAAGAATTTAAAGCTGGAGAATTTAATGTCAGCAAAGGATGGCTTGATATTTTTAGAAAGAGGTTTGGCTTCAAAAAATGGATAACAGGAGAAGTAACTTCTGCTGACAAACAAGTACCTTGTCAGTAAGGGACTGTCTTTTAAAGTTCTTTAGATAATGAACAATACCTGGGGTCACCCAGGCCGGGAGTTCAACAACAAAGGTGTCAAAGTGGTCTACTTGCCCTCAAACACAGTATTTCTAATTCAGATCTAGATTAGGGGGTCATAAGGACCTTAAAAGATCATTACACATGGTGATCTATGGAAAAGATTGTCAATGCTATGGAAGTGGACCCCAACTCAGAGAATGCCAAGGATATCTGAAAGAGCCAAATCACGGAAAATGCCATTGTTCCAAAAATAGCCATGAAAACCATCAAGCCCAAAAAAATAAATTGATGCTAGAGAAAAACTGTGTCCAATGGTGTATATAAC
>NW_012104142.1:6244287-6253432 GCF_000951045.1 Mandrillus leucophaeus | reverse complement strand
TTTTTCAGGATTTCTGCATTGTTTTTTTTTAAAAAACCCCCCGGGGGGGGGTTATTTGGGGGGGGGAAAGTTCCAAAAAAAAAAAAAAAAAAAAAAAAAAAAAAAAAAAAAAAAAAAGGCCAGGGGGGAAAGTTGAAGAGTTTCAAGATACAGATCTTGGAGAAATTCAAGAGCTAACAGACACCATATCACAGGAATTAACAGAAGATGACTTGATGGAGATGAGTACTTCCAAACCAGTGCCAGATGATGAGAAAGAAGATGTAGAATAAGTAGTGCCAGAAACAAGCTGATATTAGACAACAGAAGGATTCCAGTTATTAAAAAGACTGCTTTTAACTTCTTTTACAACATGGACCCTTCATTGATATGGGCACCGAAATAAAAGCAAAAGGTGGAAGGATAGGTAGGTACCATATAGAAACATTTTTAGAGTAACATTTTTAGGGAAATGAAAAGACAGAAATTACAATGTATTTCTATAAAGTTACACTGAGTATGCCTACCTCTTCTGCCATCCTTTCCACCTCCTTCATCATTTCCATCCCTGCTACCCCGAGACAGGAAGACCAACTCTTCCCCATCCTCCTCCTCCTCTTTCTCCTCTTCAGTCTGCTCAATGTGAAGACTGCTAGGATGAAGATGTTTATGATGATCCACTTCCACTTAATGAATAATAAATGTATTAGTCTATTTTCACACTCCTATAAAGAACTGCCCGAGACTGGCTAATTTATAAAGAAAAGAGGTTTAATTGGCTCACAGTTCTGCATGGCTGGGGAGGCCTCAGGAAACTTACAATCATGGCAGAAGGAGAAATAGGCATGTCATACATGGCAGCAGGCGAGAGAGGGCACATGACGGAGGAACTGTCAAACACTTATAAAACTAATAGGTCCCACGAGAACTCACTCACTATCACAAGAACAGCATGGGGGAAACGGTCCCCATGATCTAATGACCTCCTGACAAGTCCCTCCCTTAACATGTGGAGATTATGGGGATTAAAATTCGAGATGAGATTTGAGTGGGGACGCAGAGCCAAACTGTATCAATAAATACATTTTCCTTAGGGTTTTCTTTTCTCTAGCTTACTGTGTTACAAAAATACACTGTATAATACATATAATACACAAAATACATGTTCATCAACTATTAATGTTACAGGTAAGGCTTCTGGTCAACAGTAGGCTCTTAGTAAAGTTTTTGGGGAGTCAAAAGTTACACACGGAATTTTAACTACCCGGGGAAGGAGAGTACCTCTAACCCTCGCACTGTTCAAGGGTTAACTGTATTTACTAAAGGAATAGGTATGCTTATGGGATATTGCACACTCTTCAAGCCTTGTATTCCAAGTGGATACTGCTACCTTCATTTCCCGTTCCGCATTGATTTTTCAGGATTTCTGCATTGTTTTTTTTTAAAAAAAAAAAAAAAACAATAATTCTTTAAAAAATGACATCATCCAAAAGGAGTGTATCAAAATGTAATTTTGAAACTGATATAAAATATCCTGTAGCACTCTTGTGAGTCTGCTGCAGTACCCTGGGGTGTCAGTGCACAGTTTGGGAACTATGGCTCTACTTGAATTAAACGCCTTGAGATAAGTCTTTTTATTTGAGAGAGCTAAAGCCCTTCTTGAGCATGGTTCAGATGACTTGGAAAATGGAAGTACTTTATTCTGCATGAGGTAGCATAAGTAAATCTGTGTATGAGGGTGGGATTCTGGAGAGCAAAGTAAGAGGATTTTATAAAGAGATGGACCCTGACAAGATGATGGCAGCTGGGTGCCCTGGAGATGAAATATGAAGAGTAAAAAATTGTCTTTGCCTGGGATGAGTGAACAACTTCAGCAATGGTGATAACTAGTAATCAGTTTTGTTTCTTATCCTATGTAGTGTTATAATCCTTCTCCATCAACTTAAACCTTCCATAAAAATTAGCTCTTTACTTTCCTAATATGTATACAAATAATTTTTCTGCCCAATGAAGTTTTAATCTTAGAACTATTATCTCTTTGTCTCAAAATTCAGTGTCTAATGTCCTACCAATTTTAATTATACAGCAATTCCTGGAACTATGTCATCCTTCCTATTAATGTAATTTTAGTTGATAACTCCCATTACTTTGTAAACACTACTGCAACACTTTCCTGTTCTGGCAAAGTTCCTTTGTTCAAAAAACCTTAAATGACTCATTTCCTAAACAACAGTAGCTCAAGTTCCTGAAGTGGCAATAAAAATCCTCTAAATCTGACAGTAATCTATCTTTCCTATATAATCTCTGATGACTGACATCCACAAAACTTTTACTTTGACCATATGGAGTTTCCAGCTAGCCTAAGTATAAATCCTATACCTTTCTGTATCCTTTCCTTTGCTGGTGATATTTATTCACTCTACAGACTCTGCTCTTTCTTTTCTACTTGGTCAACTAAAGAAAGGACTGGCAAGTGATTTCTGTAAAATGCCCCAATAAATATTTTAGGATTGCAGGCCACCTGATATCTGTTGCAACCACTCAACTCTGCTATTGTAGCATGTGGCTCACAGGCCATACTTCGTTGACCTCTAAACTAAAAGGAAAGAAGGAGATACACACTACCTTAAGTAGAAATGAAAACAACAACCCAGATAAAAATAACATTGGAGATAAATATTAATAGAAAATCCATTTAGTGTGGTAATGAGAGTGTAGCTTCCTCTTAGTAACGAAGTACATAAAGAAATTGAAAATTAAAGTGGATTTAGAGAGAAAGAAATATATAATTACATTTCCTAAAGTTTTCCCTTAAAATGAGGACATCTGACTATTTTCTGAGGCTAGCACTAAATCAATACAAGTCCTTTACATTTGAGTACCCAATTTCCAGGGGGTACTACGTTATCTTGCTTTAGTTGCGCTGCTTTCTATCTCTAACTTCCAACCTGACTCAAATGTTTCTCCCTAGATGCCTCTGAGGATAGTTTTGTTGAAAATAAATCTTCTAGCTTCACCAACAAGACAAGGTCATTTATATAATTTTTTTACAATGTGAGTGCTTTTGTGTATTGAAAGAAACAAAAATTATCAAGTGATAGAATGTGCTAATAATTACGCAAAAATTATTTTGAAGTTTTTTTAATTTTAAAAAAGTGAATGGTAATCATAGAAGTTTGCAGTTCATAAGCCAGGCAAATGTAGACTACATTTAAAATATAGATGCCTTCTGTGATTGTGAAAGTACTGCAGGGAATGAACCTCTTCTAATTTAAGCTCTGGCTTGCTTTTTGGCAAATTACTGCAGTAAACACTCTCTCTGTCTACCTTTCTTATATGTGGCACAAAGGAAGCTATGCTTCTTTTTGTCTTTACTTTTATGTTAGTTTACTTTTAAACTAACACTTGTAGTATGTTCCCATAAAAAATTAAAAAAAAATAGCAATTGATAATAAAGCAGCATGCAATAGTTTAAAAAGAAATCACTGGACTAAAAATCCAGATACTCAAATTCTGGCCTGGGTTTGGACTAGCTACTAGGCAATCTGAGTGATATATAGTATTTAATCTTGATGAGTTTTACTTTTTTCATTTGTGCAAAATAGACAGGAGACTGGGTTGGATGACCCTGAGAGATACCTTCATTTCAAAAATTCTAGAATTCAGTTAAGTCTTTTTTTTTTTGTTTTTGAGACGGAGTCTCGCTGTGTCGCCCAGGCTGGAGTGCAGTGGCCGGATCTCAGCTCACTGCAAGCTCCGCCTCCTGGGTTCATGCCATTCTCCTGCCTCAGCCTCCCAAGTAGCTGGGACTACAGGCGCCCGCCACCTCGCCCGGCTAGTTTTTTGTATTTTTTTAGTAGAGACGGGGTTTCACCGTGTTAGCCAGGATGGTCTCGATCTCCTGACCTCGTGATCCGCCTGTCTCGGCCTCCCAAAGTGCCAGGATTACAGGCTTGAGCCACCGCGCCCGGCCCAGTTAAGTCTTAAATTAACTGATTTATTTAAAGAATTGAGGTGAAAATCACATAAAAGTATATACACAGTGTTGTGCAACCATTACCTTTACCTATTTCTAAACATTTTCAGCAACCCAAGAAGAAACCCTACCTTCCCATTAAAAAGTTATTCCCCATTTCTCACTACCCACAAGCCCCTGGCAACCACCAGTCTGCTTTTGTTTCTATGGATTTACCTATTATGGATATTTCATATAAATGGAATCATACAATATGTGATCTTTTATGGCTGGCTTCTTCCATTTTCTTGATATTGAGGTTCATTCACATTATATAATGTATCAGTAGTTCATTCTTTTTTATGAACGAATGATATTCCATTGTATGGATCTATCACAATGTATCTTCCTGCTTGTGGACATTTGGGTTGTTTCCATAATGATTTTTTTCATAATATTTTCAGAAGTCATAAATAACATAAAAACATGTACACATCAAAGGTGCACTTTTAAAAAAGATTTAAAGGGATATTCTGAATAGGGAGTCCCTTTTATCCAGAAATTGGTGAGCCAGAAATGAAACTAATTGTAACTTCTGATTCATGAAACTAATAATTGAGGTTTCAGTGGAAATTTTATAAATACAAAATTTTATATATTATGAAGAAGTTTAAGAAATACATGGATCAGGCTCTGAAAGAACAGCAGAGAATACAAGTGATCTTGAAGTACCTAGTTGAAGATGATTGTTCTTTTTGGCCATATTTTATCATAAAGTGATCTTAACTAGTTTCAACTTAACAGAACACAAAACAGTGATTTCTCTCCAGTTACTCCAGACACAGTTGTTTCAAATCTGAGTTAAAAATGGCAAAAATGCAATGATTTTTTTCTGGGAAATTGTTTTGGCTCTCTGAAGTTTGTATTGTTTATTTCTACGAAAGTATCACTTTATAAGTGGAAAATGACTAAGCTGAAAGCTATTGTTTATATCATTCAAAGTGGTCAGTGTTCCTGTTTTTGATAAAAGCTAAATTTGAAATCATTTTCTGTAACATAGGAAAGAGCCCAACTGTCAGTAAATGCATTTCTATTGACCCTGACATTTTCTTCTTAGGTACTGCCAACATGTCAAATGGAAAGGATTGCTTTCAGACATCAATAATTTCTCTATTGCTGAAGGAAATCCTGATTGCTACAGGATTAATATCTATCCATTTGCACCAGTGGCACAAGAAGTCAAAAAGGGATAGACAGCTCTTGACACTAGATAGCAAACCTTTCAAACCTGTTTCTCACTTGCTCCATGACATTGGAAGCTTCGTATGTCATTTAAATATTATTTTTCAAAAACCATATATTACTGAGACATTAATTGTTTTCTGGGCATTATGAAGTTATATGATTTGATATAATTTTTAAAATAAGAAAAGTGACTAAAATACATTTTTAATACTGACATAGGATAGTAGTTCTCAAAGTATAATTTCTGAATCACTCGGAAAGTTGCTCAAAATGCAAATTCTTGGTCACACCCCAGACTTGCTGAATCAGAAACCTGTGTGGGTAGGACACAGCAACCTGTGTTTTCCCAAGCCCTCCAGGTGGTTTTGCAAACCACCATTAAAAAAACACTGAAATATCCATTTATTATCCTTACGATTTTTATCCATCCAGGAAAATTCAGAATCTTCACAAAGATGGCAAAAAGGAGGCCTACTACAAAATGTAAAACTTGGCTGGAGTGGGGGAAAAAGTAGAGTAATCAAGGCTGTAATACAGAACACTGTATTGCAGAAACACAAGAGGTAGTGTTTCTTTGTTCCAAGAGGCAGTTCTAATATGATCTGGATAAAAAACGAGGCTTAGTTTCCCTGCCACTATGGCACTGGCCTGACCACAACAGTTCTGCTACTACTTGGCTTATATTTCAGGCTTCCAAATTATTTCCCATGAAAACAGAGTTCTGCAGCTAAAAATATTTGATCTATTAATCCTCTCATTTTGCAGATGAAAGTAACAGCACAGAAAGGTTGCCTAACTCACCCAAGCTCATACAACTAATGATTTGAGGAGGCAACAGCATTCGTCTATTGACTTATCTACCTGCTCACTCTTTCATACACATCCCTGCCATCGTTCCATAATTAGTTAGACAACCTAAAAAAAAAAAAGATCAGAGAAAACCAAACAGTATAAGATTGGGGAGAAAAAGAAATACATGGCAGAGGCATCTTGAATTAGCTCTGAATTTGTTTCTAATTTCTTGACAGTGAAAGCAAAAAGTAAGACACGCCTAGTTTTCTAGTTTTCACTCTTGAAGAAAATGTCACTTGCTTATAAGAAACACATGATTCTAAAATAAACTTTACATAGGGTCCTTAATATGTTAAACATTAATACAGAAGACAATGTTGTCCTCAACAACTTCTCAACATCAAGTTCAGTCTGTTTATTGTAGTATTCCTCAATGAAAGATTAAGGCTTCAATATAAAAAAACGTAGAAATTAGCCAGGTGTGGTGGCATGTGCCTGCAGACCCAATTACTAGGGAGGCTAAGGTGGGAGGATTGCTTGAGCCCCAGAGTTTGAGGTTGCAGTGAGCTATGATCATACCACTGCAATTCAGTCTGGGTGACAGAGTGGGACCCTATCTCGAACAACAGAAAGCAGCAAACCAATACACACTGGGGTAAAGAGTTTTTCTGTAAACTGTTTTCAAGTAAACAGTTTTTCTGATGGTCTAAGCATAAAATGTAGACTTATTAGAGAAAAGGATAGATTACATGTTCCTCAAATAATCTTCTATCAATATCAGTTCTCTAAAGCAGAATGAGAAGAGTTGAATAGTAGACAGCTTGAGGTTTTACTTTCTGTAAAATTCTTATTTGGTATGAATTCCGTAACACCACATGCCCATTCTACTACAGAAGTTTTAAAACTAAAAAACTTATCATGGAAACCTGATCAGTGGTAAAACCTTAATGATTTACATAAGGTAAATACTAACATAAAAAGATGTACTTACTATCCTATAACAAAACAAAATTTGCTAATGTAACACTTTTTTCAAAGAGGTTTTCCTTGGCCAGGCGCGGTGGCTCACACCTGTAATCTCAGCACTTTGGGAGGCTGAGGCGGGTGGATCACGAGGTCAGGAGATCGAGACCATCGTGGCTAACACTGTGAAATCCCATCTCTCCTAAAAATACAAAAAATGAGCCGGGCGTGGTGGTGGGTGCCTGCAGTCCCAGCTACTCAGGAGGCTGAGGCAGCAGAATGGCATGGACCCAGAAGGTGGAGGTTGGAGTGAGCCAAGACTGCGCCATTGCACTCCAGCCTGGGCAACAGAACGAGACTCCGTCTCAAAAAAACAAAAACAAAAGATCTTCCTCAACTCTTGTAGGTAGCACTAGAACTTCCCCAAGTTCTTGATTAATATATCTATACTTTTAGAGACACAGTCTTGTTTTGTTGCTCAGGCTGAAGTGCAGTGGCTATTAAAACTCCTAGGCTCAAGTGACTATCTGTCTCTGCCTCCCAAGCAGCTGGGGACTACAGGAGTGTACCACTGCACACATCTTGTTTATTTTTTTAAACATAGCATTAATCACTACCTAACATAGTATATATTCACTTTTTTGTTTTACTCTTTGTCTCTACCACTGGAATATAATATTTATGAGGGCAAAGACATTTGTTTTGTTCCTTACTGTATCCCTGGAACCATGCCTGGCACATAGCACTCACTAAACATACTGTGAATGAATGGGTCTGCTCATAATGAAGAGAGTGGTGGGAGAAAAGATGGTGTATAAAGTTAAAATAAATTGAGGAATTCCAAATAGCTGAAGCAATGGTTGCCACTTAAGCCCTGTCTCCCTCCAAAAGAATACAGAAAAAGGACAGAAAAATAAATCTACAAAAACACCACACCTTCAGCATAATTTGAAGACAGAAAGAATGCCCAAATTTCAAAACAGCTATAAGTGAAAAAAGGAAAAGCACTACATCCCAGTGTAAAACTTCTTACACTCAAGCATCATTGCTACTCCACCATAAAGCCATGTGGAGACTAACGTACAAATGTTCTTTTGTGGGACAAAGCAGAAGTAATTTAACTAGGGTAAAGAAGATAAGAGAGAGGCGGAGCTAGGCAAGGTGGCGCACGTAGTCCCTGTAGTCCCTGCTACTTGGGAGGCTGAGCAGGGAGGATCAATTGAGCCCAAGCATTTGAGTCCAACCTGGGCAACATAGTAAGACTCTGTCTCTTAAAAAAAAGAAAGAAAATGAGAGAGGAGGAGAAAGAAAACAGAATAGGCTCTGTTTGGACTGCTGTAAAGGCAATAAATGAGACTGAAATGATACCAACCAAAACAAATAAACTACACAGTAAAAGGTTAAACAAAGTAACAGAGGACTTAGCTATTTTTAAGTACTGACACATTTTAATGATGGGTCAATGAATGATGTAGAGTTGATTTTAAGATCGTATTTCTGGCTGGGCATGGTGGTTCATGCCTATAATCCCAGCACTACGGGAGGCTGAAGCAAGAGGATCACTTGAGTCAAGGAGTTTGAGACCAGCCTGGGCAACACAGCAAGATTCTGTATCTACAAAAAAAATTTAAAACATAGTGCGGCACGGTGGCTGTATCTGTCCATTCTTACACTGCTATGAAGGAATACCTGAGATTGGGTAATTTATAAAGTCAATTAATTATTGGGTAATTAATTGACTCACGGTTCCACATGGCTGGAAGCCTCAGGAAACTTACAATCATGGCGGAAGGCACCTCTTCACAGGGTGGCGGAGAGAGAATGAATGCAAGCAGCAGAAATGCCAGATGCTTATTAAACCATCAGATCTTGTGAGATTCACTCATTATCAAGAGAACAGCATGGAGGAAACCACCCCCATGATTCAATTACCTCCAACTGGTCCTGCCCTTGACACGTGGGGATTATTACAATTCAAGGTAAGATTTGGGTGGGGGCACAGAGCCGAACCATATCAGGCGCACATGCCTGTAGTCCAAGTTACTTGAAAGGCTGAAGGTGGGAGGATTGCTTGAGCCCAGAAGGTAGAGGCTGAAGTGAGCTGTGATTGCATTACTGCACTCCAGCCTGGGTAAGACCCCCTCGCCCCCTCCAAAGGTGGTATTTCTGATGCCAAAATATAAACATTTCTGCACATTCTCCTCTCAAAAA
>NW_012104142.1:6241639-6242787 GCF_000951045.1 Mandrillus leucophaeus | reverse complement strand
AGAAAGAAAAAAATAAGAAAAACAAAGTTTTCAGAGGCACATGGTTTATAATTACCTATACAAATTAAAGCTCATGGCCATTTTTAAAAAATTGTTCAAGAACACACAACCAAATAGTAAAAGCTAGGAGGAGACTCCATCTCAAAAATAAATAAATAAATAATAATAAACTAAGGAAGAATATATGGAACTTCAGGAAATGAGGATTTAACATAGGTCAGAGGTGAAGGGAATTTCAGGATGATGGTGAAGGGACGTCCCAGGTAAAAGCTTAGAGTAGAAAAACAAAAAGCTTCAGAAGCAAGGTCTTCAGGACAAACCAACAAAAAATGCTAGTGATAGGTTTAACTGATAACTCACACTTTTAACTATGCACAAAATAAATGTGAGAAGCGATTGGAAAGTATGTGTAGGGAAGTCACCACAGGAATAAAGAAACCTAAGGAAATAAAAAGATGAGGGAATTCTAAACTCCAGGAGAAACTACAAGTTGTAAAATACCATAGAATATAATTTGTCTCAGAAATGAATAACACATACATCTGTATAATATTATTTATGCTGAAAACTGATTTATCAAAAACTCTACTGGAGAATTAGAGGGGAGGAGAGGACAGAATCTATGTGTATAAGAGAGATAAATGTTTATTTTATCATAGTAGGAAGTTGGTAAGTACATAATATCTAACCTGGATGGATTAGGTGATAAAAATACAGAGGTAGATAAGAAATAGCTAAAAGGGTTGTCAAAATACAGGCAGGTTATTGCTCTTTTCCACAGTATACCCTTAAGGACAAAATCAGTAAACTATGTACATATATTATTTTAAAATACTAATTTAAAAAATTTTAAAGAATTAAAATAACCATAAATAATTATATTTCATCATTCAGTATGCTAAATCAAAACTTAATTTACCATGTCTCTATGTTTCTCTCCTATTAAATGACTATATTACAACAAGTATTTAAAGTACTGCATATCATATGAAGTACACTACAAATGCATTTTCTGCATTAAATAACCAAAAACTGTCTCGGGTAAATAAAAAAAATACACATACATATGATGGCTGTTACATCATCTCACTTCTGACCCTACCAAAGATGAGGTAAACCATTCATGGTAAGTACCCATAAAATATTTG
>NW_012104142.1:6232481-6234159 GCF_000951045.1 Mandrillus leucophaeus | reverse complement strand
GAAAGGCTGAAGGTGGGAGGATTGCTTGAGCCCAGAAGGTAGAGGCTGAAGTGAGCTGTGATTGCATTACTGCACTCCAGCCTGGGTAAGACCCCCTCGCCCCCTCCAAAGGTGGTATTTCTGATGCCAAAATATAAACATTTCTGCACATTCTCCTCTCAAAAATCATCTCAAGACAACAATGAAAAATTAAAACTAACCATATTAGTAAACAAACTAGAAGATGTTGATAATCCTGGATTCCAATTTCTGAGGTCAGACAGTATATGGAGAAAAGGTAATTAGATTAGCAGGGGGAAGAAAGCTAAAGTATAAAAGCCTACTAAGAGGAGATTCCAACAAAAATCAAGCTGATTCACCCCCCAAACCTTGGAAAATTCAGAAAATGGTGGTACCAGGTAACTAGTAGGGCTGAAAATAGGGAGATAATTAACAGTAGAACTTTCAGACCCCATTCCCACCTCCTATAGCCTGACAAGTATCCTTTTCCTAACTCTGCAGAATAATGGAGGGAAGGTAGGCTAGGAAAGAACTGGAAAGGCTTCAGACTCAGGAACTCCAAGCACAAAGGAAGACAGGGTGAAGTGCTGAACCAAGAACAGGCTGGGCAGGTTGTGTGAACACTTACATACCAAACAGCCCTTTTGACCCTTTTTCTGACCAGTACTCAGGCTTAAGTTCACCCAAAAAGAAAATTAGAGAACCTAATTTTCCTTGGAGAAATTAAATAGCCCTGGAGAAGGCACATGTAAATTACTTCCTCTATGAAAAAGCTGTCTTTTACTCAAATACCCTAAGAAAGTTGAAAGGTCTCATTTTGTACAGAGTCTAGTGCATCACTCTTAAATATAAATGCACAACCAGCATTACCAGACACTTGAGAAGAGTATCCAAAAAGCTGATTTCCAATGAAAGAGAAAAAAAAGGAAAAAAAAAATCAAAAAGAAAGAAAAAAAGAAAAATAGAGGATCAATCCAGGAAGTCAAATTTCATTTAAAAATTCTCAGAACTGACTTACTGTCTAAATTTGTAGGGAATAATGTATTAACATAATGAATTAATGAAAAGACCTACATCATTATTATTTATCATGAAACTTTAGAAAACCAGAGAGAGATCATAAATGCTTCTAGAGAAAAGGCAGATCATATATAAAGGCTTAGGAAAAAAAAGAATCAGACCTCTCAAAAAGAATAAATTTAGAATATAATAGAGCAATGGTTTCAAGAGTCTAAAGAAAATCAATTTCCTCACTGGAATTCCACATGGAGCCTAATTATTAATCTAGCGTGAGTAAACAGAGATACTTGGAGACACTTTGGTTCTCAAAATATTTATCTCCCTTGTATTCTTTCTCAGAAAGTTAATGAAGGATGTGAGCCATCAGAAGAACCTGGCCGGGCATGGTGGCTCACGCCTGTACTCCCAGCTACTTGAGAGGCTGAGGCAAGAGAACTGCTTGATCCTGGGAGGCAGAGGTTGCAGTGAGCTGAGATCGTGCTGCTGCACTCCAGCCTGGGCAACAGAGGGACACTATGTTTCAAAAAAAGAAAAAAGAGGGAGAGAAAGAAAAAAATAAGAAAAACAAAGTTTTCAGAGGCACATGGTTTATAATTACCTATACAAATTAAAGCTCATGGCCATTTTTAAAAAATTGTTCAAGAACACACAACCAAAT
>NW_012104142.1:6223176-6230711 GCF_000951045.1 Mandrillus leucophaeus | reverse complement strand
ATGATACATGAAGGATAGGTCATATCCATAGTATTTTATGAAAAGGCATAACCTAAATCTAATCATAAGGAAACAAACAAACAAAAAAATTAAGGTACACTCTACAGAATAAACAGCCTATACTTTTCAAAAATATCAAAGTCATGGAAGGTAAAGTCAGATGTGTTAACGTCACATCATTCCTTGACCGATCATGAAAATTTGTCAGTACTTACGAATAGCTAAGTCCTCTGTTATTTAACCTTTTACTATTTATCTGTTTTGGTTAGCATCCTTTACGTCACATTTATTGCCTTTATAACAGTCCCCGAGCTTATTCTGTTTTCTTCTTCTTCTCTCTTTTCTTTTTTTTTCTTTTTTTTTAAGAGACAGAGTCTTATTATGTTGCCCAGGTCAGACTCGAACTCTAGGGCTCAAGTGATCCTCCCTCCTCAGCCTCCCAAATAGCTAGCACTACCAGCAGTTTCTAGAGATATGACAACTAAATGTAACATGTGATCTTGGATTCAACCTAAGAATAAAATAATTTTTCTTTTGCCATGAAGGGTATTAGTGGCATAACTGAAAATATTTGAATAAGATATCTAGATAAGACAGTAATACTTTATCAATGTTAATTTCCTGTTTTGATAAATATACTGTGGTTATGAAACAAAATGTGAATTTTTACTAACTGCACCTCAAGTATTTAGAGGTTAAAAGGCATTATTTTTGCAGCTTACTCTCAAACAGTTCAGGAAAAAAACTATACATACATACATATGATAGCTGTGATAAACATTAACATATGGGAATTCATTAAACTATTTTTGTTATTTTTCTACAATTATTTCTAAGTTAAAATTTAAAAAACTAAAACAACTCTGAGACTTGTCTTGCCCACAATCAAAAGGTAAAGTAGTAGAACTGAGATTCATACACATTTTCCCCAACTCCATAGCCCCATATTCCTAACCACAATAACACTACCAATTATAGTTTCTATGGGGGCAAAAAGCAACACACACACACAAATTTAAAGAATTCAAATAAGTAAACCTACATACACTCCTACTTATCTATTAGTTACCAAAGATAAGTTGAAAATGAAAGGTCATTCATCAAATTTTTGGTAAGACAAACCAAAACATAGTCAATTGCTATAAAGATATAACAAAATTTAGCTTGTTGTCTATTGGTTTATGTCACAAATTACTAAAGCTTTCTTTAAAATACAGAGTAAAAGGCCAAGAGGTCAAGTATTTTAAAGTAAATCATTCAGTGGAGAAATTTCTTTAAAGACTAAAGCAAGCGTGGCAAAATCTTAGTAATTATTGAATCTCAGTAATGGGTAGATGGGGTTCATTACATCGCTTTTGCTACTTGAAAACTTTCATAATAAAATAAAAATTAAAGCCATGCATAGTGACATATCCCTGTAGTCCCAGCTGCTTGAAAGGCTGAGGCAGGAGGATTGCTTGGATCTAAAAGTTCAAGTCCAGCCTGGGGAACATAGTGAGATCCCGACTCAAAATAAAGTAAAATAAAAAATAATAAAGTGTAAGGAAATGGGATGCAGCAAGTGAAGATATTTTATTCACTCAACAAACACTCATTAAGTATCTTCCACCTACAAGGCACTGTGAAAAAAAGCACTGCATAGCTTATGTGGTAGTGTTTTTTTGTGTGTCCATTTTAAGCTGATCCAGTATTTGATATTTAATCGACATATGGCTGTATATAAAACCTAACTATTAAAATTCTGTAGGGCTAGTATTTCAGGTGGCTGATCAATGTACTACATTTTTTGAGAATAAAAAGACATTAAACCCCAGAGAGAAGTACATAATTATTTTTATAAATAACAAGATAAAGTTAAAATAATCACAGATCTGTGAGTACAAATCTGATCTAACACATGGTACCTAAATGTGTACACCATTACTTCCAACCTTAGAAGTCATCTGTGAGTTACTATGGGGGAAAAAAAATCAATACAATTTTCAAAATAGAGGAAACTTTTGCAAACATCTTGTTCAATCCTACCAGGAACAAATTAAGACAAAGATCAACTGACTGGCTCGTCCAAGGATAAAAACAAAAACAAAACACTTTGTTATCAGGCAGAGACGAATGGTATTGAAGTATCTGAACTTTGGGCCACTTTCCTTTAGGAGACCTACACTGAGACATGGGCTCAAAAAGTTTTTTCTCTTATTTACTAGCACCATGGAAATAACCATAACCATTAAAGTTTAAAGTAGGCTCCTAAACTCTGTTCTAATTGCATCAACATATTCTGGGAGAACATATACTGCATAGTGATACAGTATCTCTGGTACCCTCTAGATATAAAGAATGTAAAAAGACATAAGACTGCATTTGTAACTATACTTATCTTCCATACAATTAAATTTGTGGTTGTTGGTAAATCCCTGGCAATATTTTGTGGGTTTAACATCGTTCTCCATTATCATTAATTGCAAAACACATACCATATGTTGAACCTATTCAAAGTTAGTATATAGGTATTTTTATAAAAAGACATTGATAAAAATCAGTATCACAATGAATACATAAAGAAGTTTTTATTTCCTCAAACATTTTAATCTAATTTTGAAAATATTTTCTAAAACATTTTAAAAACATGCTTATTTTCTTCCTTATTGAAATTCAGATGTCATGGATTTGGGAAGAAAGAATAAAGGGAAGGAATTTTAAAGCATATAGACTTATGACTAGAACCACGGTTCATTTTCAGAAATACTGGTTAAATGCTCCAATGCTTTCAAAATGATGGGCTCAAACATTATTAAAGATAAAACTGATAGATGCTATTTGTGATTTTTAAAAAATCATAGAAACTCTATTTCACATGATTTTAAACAATCTCTTAAGAGAGCATTCCAAATCCCATTATATTATTCCTACTTACATAAGAATTTTATTTCTTCCCCATGGACATTTAGTGATTTCAGAAACTAGATATAATAATGTGTTCTATGTCTTAAAAAATCTGTGCATTCTATTTTAACTGGAGAAAATAGAAATTGGTTTAATTTTGTGAGTTATCATTAAGTAGTTTTGTACAGAACTTAGGTTGACCCATATTATTCCAGTTGGAATAGTAAAAAAAAAAAAAAAAAAAAAAAAATTATGACATCCTGCTTTGTATCTGGAACAATAACAGCAGCATTTTCAGGGCTAGGTATATGCCTGTTTGAAAGAATGCCTTAGGAAACAGAATGCTAGCAAATATATAGGATACAGGGGGAAAATAAATTCTTAAAATCAGAATTTAATTGAAATGCAAACATTTCAATGACTTTTTTCACATATGTACATATACACACAAATGGTCTAGTCCACTGTGTATACTACATGCATCTGTATCCTTGTTCAAGTCACTGAGCTATTATTCTAGCTGGGAATGTCTCCTTTTCTCACTTCTCTATATTCTGTCCAAAATACATGACATTCCTTTATTTATCCAAATGTCCTGAATTTCTCTAGATAGTATTATTTTGACACTTATATAATCTCTGACAAGTATATTTTTAAGTGTCAGGCTGACATTTCCCTTCCACACTGGAGAACTTATTATCTGATTGAAAAGAAGATGAAGCATATAAGCAAAGTGTTCCATATGAACTTTCTTTTAATATAAAAGGCATAATTACCTTGCCTGTGAGTAAAACATCTTCATTACTCAATGGCTGTCCAGTCTTGTATGCTTACTCATATTTCCTCAGCAAAGATCCACATAATAAGTAGGTATAATTTTTAGAAAATTACTGTGTACTTGGCTGTTTCCTAAGTGCTCCAAATATATTAACTCATTTAAGCATTACTAAAATCCTAAGAAACTGGTATGTACTATTATTATCCTGTTGAATATTTGAGGAGAATGAGGCACAGATATCTCAAATTACTTGTCCAAGATCACAAAGGTGGTAAGTGATGGGATCAGGACAACCTCAATAGAGAGCCTATAAGATTAGTTACTCAATCTCATCACCTAAATCTTCAATATATGGCTGTTGAACAAAGCTAAACATGAAATCCCACATAGATCAATTAAATGTCTTTAATGTCATAAAAGTCCAGTTTTCATTAGCATTTAGAGATGAAATAGAAAAACAATTTAGATGTCTCCATTTCTGACATCTGAAATTTATGAAAGTTTTATTTAAGAGGAGAAGAATCCTGCTATCTACATAAATATGATTTTCTGAGGAAAGAACTCACAAAAGCTATAAAAAGTTTATCTAGTGTGCTAATTTGTTATTATCATACTTTAAACATATTTTCCCTGAAGGTTTTTAAAATTTTCATTTTGAAACCAAGCCTATAGAAAAAATTGAGAGTAGTACAAATGAACACTCCTATACTATTACCTATATGTATCAATTAGAACATGTTCTTTACACACACACACACACACACACACACAGACACACACACGTCTTTTTTCCCCTTAAACCACTAGAAAATAAGTTGCAGACATTATGACCCTATTATGATACATTCAGTATGTATCTTCTAAGACCAAGGATATTTTCCTATATAAGCACAAAATGTGGCAGTGATGTAGTATTATCTAACATATAGTCAAAGATCTAGTATTACATTTGCTTAAGTCTCTTTAGTCTCCCTTAATCTGAAACAGTCTCTATTCTCTTTCCTGTCTTTCATGACAGTGGCATTTTTGAAGAGTCCAGGCCATTGTCTTATAGAAACGTTCCACAGTGAAGATATGTCTGAACTTGCTTTATGATTAGATTCAGTTAAGTATCTTAGGCAAGAAAGTATACAATGTTCCATACTTCTCATTGTATGCCATTTGGACACATTAAGTCACTATTAGTTAGGATGCTATACTAAATCACTTGGTGAGGGTGGATTATGTCTCCTTCTTAAAACATTAAATGAATGACTATAAGTACTGATGGGCTGAAAACATATGATTTTTAGATAAGCCAAATAATGCAGGCTTCAATATGCTGTTTTTAACGGTTCTAACATTTTTTCCTAATTTTCGATTGGCATTTCCCTTATTTTCAATATTTAAAGCCTGATACTTTGCATCTTAGGACACAGTACAATACTGTGAGGTCTTTCCCAAAAGCTCTGATGGAAAGCTAAATACAATATTCTGTTGTGATAAGCAAGCTTTGTGACTTATTTATCCTATATTAAATGTGGTATTTAAGAATAAGGTTAAAAAGACAGTGGGAAGTTTCTATAGGTTACACAATTTCAGGATGTTGAGAAAAATATTACTAAATTTGTTTTCAAAATAAGATAGGTTAAAAAAAAATAGCCAACAAATAAACTGGCAAATTCTACCATCCTCATCTCAATTTTAAAGTGCCCAGAAAAAAACCAAAACGAAATATTTCATAAAATAAATACTAACGATTTTAAGACTATAACTCATAAAGCTTTTTCTGTATAATAAAAAATTAATGTAACCGCTGTATTTCTTGGAGTTGTCCCCTATCAATCATTCATTCTGAACTCAAGCAACAATCCACACACGATTAACAAAATTCTTAATAGCAATTATTAGCAAGTACAAAAATTAGGTTCTACTCACTTAGATGAATGACAATAGGGTTAACTACAAAATATCTATGGCTAATCCTTTTCTATATTTAACTGCATTATTTTTAAAAATATTAATGATTTTGGAAGCTTTTAATTTTTCAAAACACTATCATAATCAGTGTTTACAAGACTGCTTTATGAATACAGGGCAGCAATATGGCTCTTCCAAAACTACAAAAACTAATCATGATTAGAAAGCCACTCTGAATAAGGAGTTGTACATATTCCAAAAAAGATCCACTGGCAACCATTACCAAGGATACAATTTGATAACCTTAAATATAACACATAGTACACAGAGATCTGGGAAACATGAATTCTTACCAAGAATAAACAGAAGTTTTGTGTTCCTAAGAAACATAATAACAAATTCCCCTCATCAAGGGAACAGCATGTGCCAGCAGGATTAAACTTGTTATGTCAAATTCTCACCATAATCCTGAGAGGTAATTTTATTATCTTGTGTTATTGATAAAGAAACTAAGAATCACAGACCAGTTGAATAACGATGCTCAAATATCTAGTAAGTACAGGATAGAACTGGGACTGGAACTCATGTTTGGATCATTATTTGGGTCAAACTCACATTATAGCCCCAGAGGCCATAATCCACAACATCACTTTGCTTCTCAAGTAAATAAATTTTGACTAAAAGTACATATTCATTATAAATTTTTAAACATCTAATGAAAGTAACACGTTTTAAACATTAGCTCCAACACACAATCAAAATGGAAAACTATATCTGTTGGTGTGTTTTTGGGTTTTCTATTCTGTTCCATTATTTATCACTGCACCAATGTCACAATATCTTGTTATTTTAACTTTATAAGATGACTCAATATCCAGTTGTATTAGTCTGTTCTCACACAGTTATAAAGTACTGCCCAAGACTGGGTATTTTCTAAAGAAAAAAGGGTTAATTGATTCACAATTCCACATGGTTGGGGAGACCTCAGGAAACTTACAATCATGGCAGAAGGGGAAGACACACATATTACGTGATGGCAGGTGAGAGAGAGAGAGAGAGCAAGCATGTAAAAGAAAACTGTCAGACACTTATAATATCAGATCTCATGAGAACTCACTCACTATCATGAGAACAGTCTGAAGGATACCACCCTCATGATCCAATCACCTCCCACCAGGTCTCTCCTTTGACACGTGGGGATTATAGGGATTACAATTCAAGACGAGATTTGGGTGGGAGGAAAAGCCTAAGCATATCACCAGTAAATTAAATTCTCCCATCTTATCTGTCTTGAAGATGGTCTTGGCTATTAATATCCTTTGACTTTCCAAAAACATGTAAAAATTAGTTTGTCAATTTATACTCATATACACCCCTACTTGTTAGGATTTTAATTATAATTGCATTGAAATCACAGACTAAAATGGACAATAGTAAGTCTTTACAGTATTGAGTCTTCTAATAAACATCTTTAAAACACACCTCCATTTACATTTTAAGTTGTCATAATTATGTTTTAAATGTTCTTGGTAGAAGTCTTGTTCATAGTTTATTAGACTACGTTCTAGATATTGGATATAATTAGTGTCCAAAAGCAATAAAATTTTGTGGGGAAAGTAGGGAATTTGTATCTTCAAGTGTGTAAGAATCAGTAATTCTAATTTTATGTAGCATTTGAAATTGTTAGACTTCAAATTTTTTATCAGCTGGTATAAAATGATACCTCATTGTGGATTACATTTGAATTTCCCTTATTTTTCAAAGGATTATTTATTTATTTATTTATTCAAATTTTTTATCAGCTGGTATAAAATGATACCTCATTGTGGATTACATTTGAATTTCCCTTATTTTTCAAAGGATTATTTATTTATTTATTTATTCTGAGACAGAGTCTCACTCTGTCACCCAGGCTGGAGTGCAGTGGTAAGATCATACCACACTGCAACCTTGACATCCTGAGCTCAAGCAATAC
>NW_012104142.1:6218876-6221962 GCF_000951045.1 Mandrillus leucophaeus | reverse complement strand
TGGTTTAGATGAGTGTTTATTTTAATCCCCAATGTTAGAAGAGGGGCCTAGTGGGGCAGATATCCCTCTTGCTGTTCTTGTGATAATGAGTGAGTTCTCAATGAGATCTAGTTGTTTAACAGTGTGTAGCACCTCCCTCTTATCTCTCTTCCTTCTGCTCCAGCCATTTAAGATGTGCCTGCTTCCTCTTCTGCCATGGTTGTAAGTTTCCTGAGGCCTCCCCAGCCATATGTCCTGTAGAGCCTGCGGAACTATGAGCCAATTAAACCTCTTTTCTTTCTAAGGTACCCAGTCTCAGGTAGTTCTTTATAGCAGTACAAGAACAAACTAATACGGAAAATTGGTACCTATGACTTGGGCATGGCTATAAAGAGACCTGAAAATGTGGAAGCAACGTTGGAACACGGTAACACACGGAGGTTGAAACAGTTTGGAGGGCTCATAAGAATACAGGAAGATAAGCGTAAGTCTGGAACTTCCCAGAGACTTGTTACGTGGTTGTAACCTAAATGCTGATAGTGCTGTGGACAGTGAAGTCCAGACTAAGGAGGTCTCAGATGGAGATGAGGAACTTCTTGGGAACTGAAGTAAAGGTCACTCTTGCTATGCTTTAGCAAAAAGACTAGCAGCATTGTGCTCTTCTCTAGGGAAATGTGGAACTTTGAACTTGAGAGAGATGATTTATGGTATCTGGGAGAAGAAATATCTAAGCAGCAAAGCATTCAAGATGTATCCTGTCTGCTTCTAACAGCATATGCTTATATATGTGAGCAAAGAGATGATCTGAAACTGGAACTTATATTTAAAAGGGAAACAGAATTTGGAAAGTTAGGAAAATGTACAGCCTGACCATGTGGCAGAAAAGAGAAATTTTCTGGGCAGGAATTTAAGTTGGCTGTAGAAAATTGCATAAGTAAAGAGAAGCCAAATGTTAATAGCCGAGACAGTGGGGAAAATGCTGCTAAGGTATTTCAGAGATGTTTGCAGCAGCCCCTCCCATCACCAGCCTAGAATCATAAAAGTGAAGAGTGCTTTCCTAGGCCAGGTTCAGGGACCAGCTGCCCTGTGCAACCTTGATACTGCTCCCTGTGTCCCAGTCACTCCAGCCATGGAAAAAGGGGCCCCAGATACGTCTCAGGCCACTGCTCCAGAGGGTGAAAGCTGTAAGCCTTGGCAGCTTCTACCTAGTGTTCAGCCTGTGCGTATGCAGAGGGCAAGAGTTGAGGCTTGGGGGCCTCTGCCTAGGTTTCGGGGGATGTATGGAAACACCTGATGTCCAGGTAGAAGTTTGCTACAGGGATGAACCTTCATGGAGAACCTCTATTAGGGCAATGCAAAGGAGAAATGTAGGGTTGGAGCCCTCATAGAGCATCCCCACTGGGAAACTGCCTATTGGAGCTGTGAGAAGAGGGCCACTATCCTCCAGACCTCAAAATGGTAGGTCCACCGACAGCTTGCATCAAGCACCTGGAAAAAGCTGCAGGCATTCAACGCCAGCCCTTGAGGGCTGACATGGGAGCTGAGTCTTGCAGAGCAACAGATGCAGAACTGCCCAAGACCTTGGGAGCCTACTCGTTGCATCAGTGTGGTCTGAATGTGAGACATAGAGTCAAAGATTATTGTGGAGCTTTAAGATTTAATGACTGCCCTGCTGGGTTTCGGACTTGCATGGGGCCTGTAACCCCTCTCTTTTGGTTGATTTATCCCTTTTGGAACAGGAGTATTTACCCAATGCCTGTATCTCCATTGTATCATGGAAGTAACTAACTGTATTTTACAAGCTCAGAGGCAGAAGAGATTGCCTTGTCTCCGATTAGACTTCAGATTGTGGACTTTTGAGTTAATGCTGAGATGAGTTAAGACTTTGGGGGCTGTTGAGAAGGGAGGATTCTATTTTGCACTGTAGGAAGGACATGAGATATGGGAGAAGCCAGGGGCAGAATGATATGGTTTGGTTCAGTGTCCCTACCTAAGCTGCATGTTAAATTGCAATCCCCAATGTTGGAAGAGAGGCCTGGTGGGAGATGATTGGATCATGAGGGTGGATTTTTCCCATTGCTGTTCTTGTGACAGTGCATGAGTTCCCAATGAGCTATATAATTGTTTAACAGTGTGTAGCATCTCCCCCTTGTCTTACTTCCTTCTGCTCCAGCCATGTAAGATGTGCCTGCTTCCCCTTCTGCCATGATTGAAAGTTTCCTGAGGCCTCCCCAGCCACACTTCCTGCAGAGCCTGCAGAACCATAAACCAATTAAACTTCTTTTCTTTATAAATTACCCAGTTGCAGGTATTTCTTCAAAGTAGTGCAAGAAAGGACTAATACAAATACAGTTTAAGACTGACATTTTTAACAACAGACTTAAAATTTGTTTAAATAACCAAAAGCAGGGCAATTTTCTTAATAGCTGAAAGTGTCTAAAAACTACGATGAATCTTCCCTAGATGTCTCCAAGGGTTAAGGAAAAGAAAATCCAATATAAGGTGCCTAGGGATGGTGCTAGGAAACAATAGTTACTATTTGTATTGTCCTGAGTTAAGACCATTAATTGAACCAGTATATGTGTATCATATGGACAGTTCTTCATAGTATGAAATACATGTGTAACCCCTTCCTTAATTAAACCTCATGTAAAATAGCTAGTGTAGGAAAACATCATATTCAAAGATGGGAAACGAAAAAGGAACCAGAACAGAATTTGTATGAGGATAGAAGAAAAAAAAAGTAGCAAAGTAAATGACATATACAAGACATTTAACAGAAATATATAGTAATGGAACACACATCAATTATAAGCAAATGCATGGACAAAATTCATGAAGCAATTATCCCTATTAAGCAGAGACACCAAAGTATAGAGAAGTTATAATTAAGCATATTAACAGATGGTGAAACACAAACTGGCTGGGCTGAAGAGAGTGTGAAAGAAAAATATGACCATCAAAGAAATGGAGAAAAGACACTGATAAAAATATAGTAAATAAAATGGAGGTCAGGACTGTGTAAAGCAAGCAAAATGAAATAGGAACTAACAAAGGTAATACAATAAATTAGTAAGAAAAGGATAGAACAAGAGGAAAAGTAAATC